>NW_022196905.1:56896087-56970190 GCF_008632895.1 Mastomys coucha | reverse complement strand
TTATAGAAGAGGTATCTGGGAAAATGAAACGTGGTAATATCTTTCCCGATGTTTCTCCGAATCCTTTTAGGTGCTGTTGAGGATCTTGTGGTAGAAGAGGTAGGAACCTTAGCTCTTGTCTTCAAGATCCTCCATGTCTACATCCTGGGAGCTTTTATCTTCTTTTGTTGTCTGGGCTGACTAGTCCTGGTTGACTTGGAGGGTACTTCCACTTCCATGGCTGCTTTTTCTTTCTGGGCAAGTCGGATCTGCTGCAAGAGTTTCCTGCGCTTCTTCCCAGATAGCGTGATGTTGGCACGAGCACTGGACGCCCGCTTCTTGAGGTGGTGCCTCGTAGTCAGCCCTTCGCCTATCACAGCCCCACCACCTGGCGCTTCCGTCGCCGATCGCTGCTTAACACCCTGCGGGCGCTTGAACAACTTCTTCAGCTCCATCCGGGGACGATTGATCTTTCCTCTGGGAGGAGCCATTGCTACACTCAGTGGCTCACTCCGAGAGCCGCACCAAGAATAGGTTTTCTAATAGATGGTTTTTATTTATTTCATTGTGATAAGAACACAGACTGTAAGATCTAACTTACTGTGCTCAACACAGTATTGTTAGTATAGTCAAAATGCATTTACTTATCTTTAAAACAAAGGTTTATCTCATTTTTATTTATGTATATGCCTATATGCCTATGCATATGTTTGTACATGTGTGAGTATAGGTACCCATGGAGGTCAGAAGAGGGTGTTGGGTCCCTGAAGTTGTCAGCTGCCAGACATGGGTGCTAGTAAACAAACTCAGTTCTGAAGAACAGTGTGTGTTCTTAGTGGCTAAGCCATCTCTCCAGCTCCGCATTTACTTAACTTGTATAGCTAAGATGTTGATATAACTGATATAGTTGAGGGTCACCCCACCCCCTCAGCCCCTTACCCTTCAGTTCTCACCATTCTTTATATGTAACCGTGACTCTGAGATTTCTGCTATCTCATGTCAAAGGAAACAAAAAAACTTTGATTATTCCTTATTTTACTTAACCATTTTCTGGGTCCATCCATACCATGACAAATGACAGGACCCCCTTCTTTCTCAGGCTGCACACACCTCGTCTTCCTTATCCGTTCCTCTTCTGATGAGTACTCGGTTGTTCCTTTACTTGACTAGCTTGAATGAGCTGAACACACAAGTTCAATTGTACCACTCGGGTCTGTATTCCAGTTCTTTAGGATAGATCCTTCTAGGGCATTCTTGGATCACGTAGTGGTTCTGCTTTTAATTCTCTCTGTTCCCTATCAACAGCTACTCAAGAGCTTTGATTTCCAGACATTATTTATATAGCTTTGTTTCTATGTAGCTGTGACCAAACTTCCTGACATGAAATGCTTAAGAGAATGTGTTAGCGATTTCCCTCCCCCACTGTGATAGAATCCCGGATGTATATCAAGAAAAGAGATTTAGGGGAGACTTATTTGGGCTCACAGTTTGAATGGTTACAGTCTATCACTGTGAAGAAGGCATGACTCTGGGAGATAAGGTGGCAAATGTTTCCCAGCTCCTTGTCACATGGTGCTGACCAAGGCAAAGAGTTTGAGTGGAGGTGTGAGCCTTCAAGCCCCACCTCCATAGTCTTGTATTTGTGAGCTAGGACTCACATCCAAACAGTTTAAAGCCTCCAAGACAGCACCACCAGCTGGAAAACAGATGTTCAAGCATTTGAGCCTGTGGAGGACATTTTACATTCAAATGCTAGCAGAGAGCAAAGGTTTATTTTGGCTCCTGGTTTCAAAGGTATCAGCTTGCTACAGCAGGAAGGGTGTGGCAGAGAAGAGTTAGCTGCTTGTGAGGTGGCAGTCAGGAAGTAGGGAGGAGGGGAGAATAAGATGTAGCCCCAAAGGACATGCCCAGTGATTTAGTTACCCCCCAAATTTTTAGAGCCTCTCAAAACAGTGCCAATAGCATCTGACATAAGAGCCCATGGGAGATATTTTACATTCAAGCAATGACACCCCAGATCCTCACCAACACTTATTATTGATTGTCTTTTTCTTTTTGTAATCACCATCTTAAAGGTCTGATCACCTCTAGGGTCATGCTATGCAATACTGGCTGGTCTGACATTTGCTGTGTCACCAGGGCTAATCTCAAACTTGTGGCAATCCTCCTGTCCTGAGTGGTGGCATTACAGGCATGTGGCACTATGCCCATTACATTCTGGTTTAGATTTGACTTTCTCTGATCATTCCTGGTGTTGAAAACTTTCCATATACTTGTTTTGCATTGCACATATTCTTTGGAAAAAATGTTTACTAGAGTTGTTCATGCATTTAAGAGTCTGATTATTTGCTCTTTGCTATGGCCTGTTCCCTGTGTATTTTGGATCTTGCCCTCTGACCACATATATGTCTGCAAGTGTATTCTCCATCCCATAGGTTCTCTTTTCACTTTGGCAGTTTTACTCTGAAGAACCTTAAGGCTGATGCCGTCCCCGGCAAGGGATGGATAACGACCACTCAGGCCACTCACGCAAAGTCTGCTGGCTGGCTGAAGGGGACAGAAAAGGACTGATGGACCTTATAGAGGACGTGACTGAAGAATGACATGCCTACAGTTCCCTGTCATTGTCCACTTCTCCCTCCCCTTCTTGGGTCCAGACCATTGCTTGCAAGACGACAATGGTGGGGGTGAGGAAGAAGATGCTCTGCTGTTTCTGCTGGCAAATTTTGGGAAGGCATGCTGGGTTTTTGTTTCCTGGATGTTGAGAAACAGCAAGAAAGGCGTTACTCTGCATATATAATCCCATCAGGCATGGCTTGACAATGCTGTCATCATTTGTGTGTCTCCTATCAGGTAATAGCTGCTCTGGCAACATTCATGAAACCAAGAGGACCAATGACCATCCTAGGCCCCTTTCTCTTCCAACTAGGTAAAAGGAGGCCCTTTCCTTAGTCAGCTCTGTGGATGTGGTCAGTATAAGCAAGCTGTTATTTCAGCACCCCAGAGGATATTACATACATTTCATTCTCTATATTTAAGTTAATTAATTATTTTCAGTTGAAAAATAGTTGAAAAAAAATTTTTAGGGGGTGGTAAGTAGATCCTGACAGTAAAGGACACATATTCTTTCTTTTGTATGTATGTGTGCATATGCCTCAAAATGGGTGTAGAGGTCAAAGGACAATCTCAGGTGTTGGCCATGCCTTCCACCTTGTATAGAGCAAGGTCTCTTGTTTGCGGCTGCACATATATATATATATATATATATATATATATATATATATACACACATATATATATATACATACATACATATATAACATACATGTATAATATGTATATAATATACATATGATGCATATATTACATATATATATATATAAATATGTATATATAATAACACATACATTATATACATACATATAATAATATACAGAAAGAGACAGAGGGAGGGAGGAAGAGAGAAAGCTGTCCCTAGAGATTTTCCTGTTTCTATCTCCTATGTTCCCATAGGAACAATGGATTTACAGACATGTGACATGTGGGTTCTGGGGATTAAAACTCAAGTCTTCCTGCGTGTATAGCAAGCACTTTACCCACTAAGTCTTCGCCTCATCTCCAAGGGTAGATATTCTTGGAACTAGCCTTTGAAAGGAAGAAAGATCAGGTACAACTATGAATACTGCTAAAAACAGTAACAATTACAATTATTGGTGTTGGTATTTCCTCAGATTCATATGTTTTTATTTGGAATTATAACATGTAGGGCATGTTAACAATGCCTCAACGCTTCATGTGTAGAGTTTAGTCACTGAGCTAAAATGAGGAAAAGCCATTATCTCCATTTTCAGTAACTGCTAACTAAATTTAACATTTTCTTCCACTTTGAATGTATGGACAAAAACTGCACCATCAACAAAAGTTCCCCTGGCTTCCTGCAGTAGATAGAACACATTGCACATGACACTAGAGTTGTAGCACAGTTCAAAACGCTTCTCATTAACAATATTCTGAACTTGAACGGACTTGCAGGTTGCTTCTTCAAGAAAATCTGAGCCCAACAGCCCAGAGGATGCAAGGTACAGAGCAATGTTGGGAGCCAACAATTTGGCTTCTGGACATTTCCACAAGAATAAATGAAGACATAGCTACATACGGACTTAAACAGGGTTATTACAAGCAAATTGATTCATAATGTCCCCCACCTGGAAATGCACCAAATGTCCATCAACAGTGGTAAACTCTGCATCATAATATATTCATGCCATGAAACGCAATGGAACAATAAAACAACCACTACTGATCCATGTAGCAACATGATGAAATTCTAAAGGACGCTGAGTAAGAGAAGCCTCACACAAGCTAGAGTACACCACGTGGCTTGCTTCTATAAACTTTCCAGCAGGATACATTTAAAACATCAGAAAAGTGACCTACTTCATGGTGCTGGAGACAAGAGTGGACTGGGAAGGGGAACAAGGGATTTCAAGTCATAATCATATTGTCCACGTATCTGAGAAAACTATGCCAAACACAGTCGTATATAGCTGTCAAAACTCACCAAAAGGGATGCTTAAATTTGTACACTTCCCTGTATGTATATTATGCCTCATGAAGAAGGAGCAGGGTAGAAGAAGAGAAGAGGAAAGAGGAAAACAGAAATAAGACAGCCTAAAATACAAACCAAACTAGTAGTTAACGTGATGCATAGTGAAGTGTGGAGCTTAACGAGCTTAAGGGTGGAGTTATACGAGGCTGGCACCGTCCTCTGAAATACGCACTGAATTTTAAAAAGATGTACTAATGGAGAAAGGGATGTTATGAGGAGGCTTGTAATCAAGAAAACATGTGAAGCATTAAGTTAAGAAATTAATTAAGAAAACAGTGTTCATTAAGAAGTCTAGCGGGAGGGCCTGGAGAATAGCCCAAGCAATAAAACCCTTGCTTTGCAAACATGAGGGCCTGAGTTCAATCCCCATAACCCACATAAAATAAAGCTTTGCATGTTGACGCAATCCTAGAACGGGGGATATAGAGACAGATGAGTCCCTGGGGCTCATCAGCCAGCCAACCTAGCCTACTTCAAGTATCTCAGGCCTGCAGAGAGACTGCATCCAAAGGAGGTGGATGTTGACAGAAGTTTGTGATTGTCCTCAAGTCTCCACATGTACACATACACAGATATTCCCATGTACACATACACATGTACCCCCCCACAGAAATGAACACACACACACAAGTGTGTGAGGACTTGTGATTGTCCTCTAGTCTCCACATGCACAGATACCCCCACATACAGATGTACCCATATACACATTAACACACACACACACACACACACACACACACACAAGTTTATAGCAAAGTCTAGCTGGCAGGTGTGACCCATATATAATTTTTTTCAACTATTCTATAGCTTAGAAACATTTGTAGCAAGGAACAATGTATTAGGTTAACCTCTTTCTTTTTTTCTTTTGAAGCATTTCAATAATATATATTAAAGAAAGCTACTTTGAAGCATACAAAGTATTCCTTGTTTTATTCTTATTTTATGTTCATTGGTGTTTTGCCTACAAGTAGTCTGTGTGAAGGCATCAGATCCCTTGGAACTGGAGTTACAGACAGTTTTTTGAGCTGCCGTGTATATAGTGGGAGTTGAACCCAGGTATTTTGGAAGAGCAGCCAGTGCTTTCCACCCCTGAGCATCTTTATCCCAAGTACTTCTCAAGAATCCCTAGTGTTTTAAATACACAGGTTTCAGTGTCGTACAGAGTATCTTCAACTCAGTGGTAAACATCACTCATGCCCACTGCAGACTACACGTTTCAGGCACTGTACTGGTCATGCATTCTGTCATGCAATAAAAACAAGGCCTTGCACTTATCTTTAACACAAAGCTCAGGTTGTGTTATAGTTACAGAACTTGCAGATGGCCACGAACTAGAACAAGCTGGAGTCCAAGAGAGATCATGTCTGTAAGGGTATTTTTTAATAGACTGTATTACTGAAATATGCTGTGAAGGTATGAGGACTCATATGTGTGTGTATGTGTGTGAGTGTGTGTGATGTATGTGTGTGTGTATCTTTATGTGTCTATATGTGTATGGATTTATGTATGTATCTGTGTGTTGTAGGTATATCTGTGTGTATATGTATCTGTGTGTGCATAAATATGTGAGTGTGTTTGATGTGTGTAAATGTGTGTCAGCTTGTCTATGTGTCTGTATGTGTGTATGTATATTCGTGAATGTTGTGAATGGCTGTGTGTCTGTGTGCATGTGTATATGTATGCATGAGTATCTGTGTGTTTACATGAATATGTGTGTGTGTGTGTGTGTGTGTGTGTGTGTGTGTGTGTGTGTGTGTGAGTTAGGGAGAATGAAGTGAAACTGGAGAAGAAGAATAAGTTTTAGAAAGAGGACACACACAAAGGAGCAGAAGCTTTCTACAAGTTCCACACAGAAGCTTGTTCCTTTGCGTTTTTCACTTTCTTAAGATCATGTTCGATGCAATATGATACTGTCCCCTGGCACAAGGGTGTGACAAAGACTGCGTGAGCCTGGCACCTTCTGCTCTCTTGTGGCTTTCCTTTCTCAATAAACCTTTGACAAAGCGTAGGTGTTTGAGAGGCTGGGCTGCTCCTGTTGGTCTGGGTGTTTCTTGCTCAGCGGAATGATTAAACATCTCTGAGTGTCAATAAATAAGGGGTTCGGTACAGCTTTCTGTACTCTAGTTCCCTGGAGGCTGCTTGGTGGCTTGCTTGGTGGCATGCCTGGGATTGATTTGGTTTTGTGTGAAACTCATGGCTAAACAATGTAATCAGGAGTCTGTGGGAGAAGGAGGGAGGCAGCATCGGCGCCATCCCCACCTAAAAGCAGGCATCAGGGGCTCTGAACATCAGCTAAACAACACATGCTAAAGTAGCTGACACTGGATTTGAACTAGAGATCTCAGGAGCTTTGATGGCAGGACTAGGAAGAATGAGTTCTGTAAATACTCTCCTGTGCCTTAGTATCTGTAAGGATGGTTTCAGGATGTCTGATGACACGAGAATCCATGGATGCTCCTCACCCAGATTTGGTGAAGTATTTGCTTAGAATATATGCACATCTGCCCATGTGTGTATGTGTGTGTGTGTGTATGTATTGCCATGCTAGGGCTCACACTCAGGACCATGAACATAGTAAGCATTATGCAGTTTGTTATACTATAATGCTGAGAATAATGACAAGAAAAATGTGTCTTTAGATGTTTCACATAGACACCATTCTGTCTTTGAATCAAATATGTGGAGGGATGATGAAAATAGTGGAAAAAGCTATTAACTCCTCCCATATGAGGGCAGTTATCTCTGATTAACGAGTCTGTGTTATCGAGAAAGATCATAGTTCAAATCTAATTCATACAACAATGTCTACCTACTGGTTATTTCCAGAGTAATCATAGTGGCACTGGACTGGCTCCAGGATCCTCATGTGGATCAAGGCCAGTGACGTGAATTCGCTGTGCTGCTTTTAGGACAGAACCATGGTTTCCTCTACAGCCCACGAGGGCAAGCTATGCATCTTTTGTTTGTCATATTGAAACAGAACAGTGGGAAATTCATAAAATCTAGCAATAGCCAAACTCTAAAAGTCAGGACTCTTAGATGTGATAGGATTTAGAAAACAAACAAACAAACAAACAAAAAACCCCAAAACAAACAAAAAACCCAAAATAACTCAAACTCCTGTTTCTTTCTTTAACATGAATTTTATACAATGAGCAAATAACCAGGGAGTTTTCGTGGGCTTTTGACTCAGTGAGGGGATGAGGACATTTAAAGGCACGGCTGAAATTAGAAACCTATGAAATTTGAAGATGCATTTTCGGGCCAGTGAAGAATGCAGAATATTACATAGCATGGAACATAAAATAGCCATAATTTGGGTGAGTTATATGACTGGCTCGTATAGTACAGTCATTCTGTCTTGATGACCTATCTGTCTTCCTATGGGCTGGCTCCTATATCAAGCCCCTCAAACCAAATGGCTTTTGTCGTTATTATTGTTGTTGTTTGAGACAAGGTTTCTCTGTGTAACAGCCCTGGCTGTCCTGAAACTCACTTGGTAGACCAGGCTGGCCTTGAACTCACAATGATCTGCCTGCCTCTGCCCTGAAATGCCGGAACTAAAGTCATGAGCCACCATACCCAGCAACCAAATGACTTCTAAACAACCGAAATCCATTCCTCCCAGTTCCAGAGGCAGAGAAATCCAAGATGAAAACACTATCAGACTTCAGGTCTGTAGTTCATAGAAGACATCCCTTTCACTGTCTCTTTATGTGGCAGAAGGAACTAGCTAGCCCTCCGAGCCTCCTCTTTTTAGTAAGGGCACCAATGCTTTTGATTAAGGTTTTTCCAGTGACAGACTCTCTGCGGCACACACCCTTTTACCCTCCCGTCAGGTGTTTGAATTTCAACTTGAACCTGCAAGAGTCACACCTTCAGGATTTGAAGGATAACACGGAAGTATTCTCTTTTCCACTCGTAGCCCCAGGTCTGGGGTTGGGAGTAATACTACTGTCAGTTCTTATCCTTGTAGGCATGTATGCACTAAGGACAGAGACATTGCAGGATGGCTTTGCTGTTCATAGGACATCAAACTTTGGATGTAGGTGGGGTGTGGACTGTTAGTAAAGGCAGGTTCCTACCTTTGGAGTTCTTATGAGCCCATAAGAATTCTCTGTTCCCTCAAATCTCCTACCAGTCTCATGTAATTCCTTGGGAATACGGCTTATCTTTCCTGACACTCAGGCTGTAGTCCACTCCCTTGCCCAGCTGTTAAGAGGTGAAAGCTTAATCTAGTATAGTGTTTGCACCTCTGGGAGGTGACTAGGGCTAGATAAAGTCATTGGGTGGAGTCTCGTAACAGAATGCAATTGATATTATAAGAAGAGAGAGAAAGACCAGAGAACCTGGATCAGTGGTTCTCAACCTTCCTAATGCTGTGACTCTTTAATACAGTTCCTCAGTTGTGGTGACCCTGAACAATATAATTACTCTTGTTGCCAGTTCATACCTGTAACTTTACTACTGTTATGAATTCTAATGTAAATTTCTGTGTTTTCTAATGGTCTTAGGCAACCCCTGTGAAAGAGTTGTTCAACTCTCAAAGCGGTTCTGACCCACAGGTGAGAGCCACTGACATGGGTGAATTCTTCCTGCCCTAACACCCATATGTTTTCTGTCTCTTATCACATGCCATGTGACCTCTTATACCTCTGTTTACAAGACATTTCCACATGCAGACCCTCAACCTTAGGCTGTGGACCAAATCAACTTTTTTTGTTTTTTTAATAGCTTACCAAATCAGTGTTATTCTGTTATCAGCAACATAAAACTGGCCAATACACTTCTCATTTGGAGACAGGGCCTTTATAGAGGTGAGGAAGGTAAAAAAGGTGGCTAGGGTATCCAATCTGATGTCCTCTGTAAGGAGAACAGGACAGAGACAACACCCAAGGTCAAAGGATACCAGGTAATAAGGCAATGACAGAGTGGCTGTGTGTAAACCCAGGAGGCGGGGCCTCAAGAGAAAGCAAACGGAGGGCATCTTCATCTAGACTTCCTGCCTCCACATCTGTGAGAGCAGAAGTAGCTTTCCTTGAGCCTGCTTGAGTCATTTTGCTATGGCAGCCCTTGAAGATTAACCTGGGGGTTTAAAGAATGTGAGCAATGTTTGGAGTTGCTCATTAAAAAAAAAAAAAAAGAAAGCAAACTTTGGCTGACTCTGACTCACCTCAGGTGTGGCCCCAGAAGTTAGTCTCTGTCACCGGAAAAATAAAGGGGGATTCTGGGTTCGGATAAGTTTGAGCAATACTGGATTTAATGAGCCTGGTCTCTGCTGTAAGATCTCCCAGAGTCGATAATATGTACATGTAGATACCATTAGTAAGATTCATCCAACCTAGTGCCATCTGTTCTACCTCTTTGGTGCCTATCCTATGTCTGTAATGCACTGCAAACTCCTGAAAACCTTTTCTAATGTTAAGGGGGGAAATTACCTTTCTTTATTTATTTTTGTTCGTGTGTGTGTGTGTGTGTGTGTGTGTGTGTGTGTGTGTGTGTATGTGTATGTGTGTATCAGAGGACAATACATGAGGTCGGATCTCTCTTTCTACTATGTATGGTATGTCCAGGGTGCCCAAATGACCTTAAGCCACCGGTGCCTTTACCTGGTAAGCACTCTCTGGCTCTTTTAAATATGTTTTGAATTCATTCACTTCTGCACATATTGCCTTTGGAATGTGGACTACACTAAGAATGGCTGACATTTTTATTTCCTAGGTATGTCTCGAATTAGTTCACTGCTTTCTATCGAGCTCCTATGAAGTCCTGGACACACAGCCCTTGCTTCGTCTGCCTTCGGCAATGCCTTTCTGATGGGTCTGTTCCCCACTCTCATTGGGTATTAGCTAATCAATTACCACCATACAGATGTAATGATCTCTTTTCCAAGCACATGTGTGATTATGTCAGATCCCTGCTGGAGGAAAATGACCCACTAGCTTCCCATTGCTCCTAATAGGAGGAGAGGCGATTTCTACCCAGTCTCTGAACTTACTGTTCACCGCCTTTCCTCTGAGCTCCAGTTTCACGCAGGTTCTTTTAGACCCACATTGTTTTGCCTCTGCCTACCATGGAGCTTTGACTCATGGTATCCTTTCTTCCTGGTTAGCTTCTACTAGTTTCCTCAGGGCATGATTGACTTTCTTAGTAGGTCAAATCCTGTCTCCCACTGGCCTTAAAAATGTACATTCTTGTGTTATTATTCAGTTAATCTTTCCCAGGTAAACTTTTCAGCCATCCTAGACAAAACTCCCTCCAAGTTTGCAGGCCATCTTTTGAGAGACCATCTAGTCTAATAATTCATTGCTTAGAGTTAGGAAAGACACAGCCGAAGCACAGAGTAAATAGTTTGTCTTTTTTAACAAGGAAAGAATCAAACAGGATCAGACAGGAAAGGCTAGATAGAGTTGTTTGCTACACGTACCCTGTGGAATAACCCAGCTCTCAAAGTAAATATAAAAAGGATATGATGTTGGGTCTAAGCTCTAGAAATCTCTTAGGGCATTTGCTTCTTTAAAAATTAAAAAAAAAAATCAAAAAATGATTTTGAAAAATTTCAGCCCATAGAAGACTTAAAAGACAATGAAAAGCTGTATATCTTAGCTGACCTGTGGAACCTTTTGTCATGCTCCGAGATCTCTGGTCCACGGGCCTGATTTTGTTGTGGATGGTACAGTTCTGACTGGTGCATCGGAAAGGCCAAAGATGAACTAATTAGCTCTCTAAGGCCCAGATCTCAGGACGGAAGACCAATCGTGAGTTTTGGCAAACAACAAACCTAGATGCATTTGGGGTTTGACCTGTCAGCTCCTGTGTGGGATAAAGGCATCTACAGAATATACTTTTAAAGATCTATAACCACAGATAAGAGATTATGTCTCTGAGTGAAGGAATAATTAGTGATAAAAATAAGTGATATCTATGGTTTGAATTGGGAAAGGCCAAATGAGTTGAGACAATTAAGGAGATTAGATTTCTTGGTACTCTGTGTTTCTTGGTACTTGGATATATATATATATCTCCAAGATTTTATATATATATAAAATCTTAGTCTGGCAGAATTAAGCCAAGTAGCTAATCCATTTATTTTCCCTTAACAAAGAATAGGCTCCCTTCCTCTGGCTCAGCAGGACAGATACAGAGCTGCCTTGACAGAGTGTGAGTCCCAATGAGCCAGCTCCAAGCAAGGGAAATTGGAACTGGATAATATCATAAGAAGAAAATGCCATGCCAATGGTGGGTCAGGGTAGGGGAGGGCACTGATGGTATTGTAAACAAAATGAGTGCTTTTAAAAGAGAAACTTGGTTTGAGGGGGGTGCACAGGACTTTAATCCCAGCACCTGGGAGGGAGAGGCCAGCCTAAGTCTACACAGAGAGTTCCAGGAAAACCTGAGGCTAGGCCCTGTCTAAAAACCAAATCTACATTTTACAAAAAGTATCTGAAGAGAGCTGAGATCTTCAGTGCCAGGGCTCATTTCAGAGATGTCTCTGGGAAGGAGCAGTTCTTGTGTGGAGTTGGCGTGAGAACATAATTCCTCAAGCCCCAAAATCCAAATGAGATTTTCTGCCTTGGAATGACAGATCCGAGGATTATTTCTGTCTGTCAATTCATGTTTTGAATTCATGCTTTCATTTTCCCTGCTGTGTACATATTAGTTTTGTGATCAGGAGGACTCACCACAAAACAACAACAACAACAACAACAACAACAACAACAACAACAACACCCTAAAATTCAAAGTTGCTGCTCTTGTTTTCATGCTTGGTGAAACTGCTTCTGCAGGCCAGGGAGATCCTTCAACAAAGGCAACTGGGAGGTCACAGCCCGGGGAGCTGCGGCATGACTGGAATGGAGTAAGTAAAATGATTAAAAGTTATTGGCCTGACTGGAAAACAATTAAGCTTAGAAGGTGACTTTTTTTTTTTTTTTTTTTTAGAAAAAGTGCCTATTGCTTAGTTTTTAACAGTTGTATTGGGCTGTGACTCCCATACTGTCAGTGTTTGTATATCCACTTTTTAAACTGTTCTATATTCAATTTCAACCCCATATTTTATTTTATTTTCCCTTAACCCTCCCTTTCCTTTTGTTTCTTTTTTTTTTCTCCTTTTATATAGGGGGTATAATGTAATCCAAAATGGCTTTGAACTCCCTATGTAGTTGAGGATGGCTTGAACTTCTGATCCTCCTGCCTCTACCTCCCAAGTGCTGACATTACAGGTGTATGTCGCCTTGCCCAGTTTATGTGCTGTGGATTGAAGCCAGGGCCTCTGGGGCCTCTTGCATGCTAGGCCACCTACATACCCAACCACCTACAAACCCACCCATAGATCACTTCCATTGCCTTCCAAAGGATTTCCATATTACCTTCAACCATCAGCCCCTAAGCCTTCTATTTTCTATTCCTAGGTCACCAGTCTAAAGCAGAATAGTACAATATGGCTTTTCTTCTCTGTGCTTTTTTTTTTTTTCCCACTTAGCACAATGTTTCCAAGGTTTGTCCATGGTATCACATGTATCAGTGTTTTGTCCCTTTTTATGGAGTATAGTCCATTGTCCAGCTGTGTCTACTCATTACTTCCCTAGTCATCAGTCAGTGAGCAATGCTGCTATGAACATTTGTTTACAACATAGATGTAGGTTCTTCCTTTTCTTAGGTATACACTTGGACATAGAATTGCTAGGTAATATAATAATTCTATCTTTAAACGACTGTTCTCCAATGATAGGCAAACCTTTTCCCACTCCCAGGAGCTGAGTCTGGAGCTCCTATTTTCTCCCTTTTGCACCAACACCCATCACTGACATTATTTTCGTTTGAAGCCATCCTAATGGGTGGCTCTCAGGAGGTAGTTTATGCCATTATTTTTAAAAATTGTATCTTAATTATAGAAGTCAGAGTCATGCGCTGATTTTCATGTTCTAGGCCGACTGCCTTCCTGTCTATGTGTCCACACAACACAATTCTTTTCCTTTTCAGAAACCCCCACACTCCCTTTGTGAGAGAAGCCCTCACTGTATAGCCCTCCAGCTGACTGTGTAGACCAGGCTAGCTTTCACCATGCCCAGCTTTCAGCACAATTCTTATTCCCATTTTACAGACTAGGAAATGAACACTCCAAGGTTAGTGAAGCTCCAGAGCTAAGATTTGAACCCAGGGAGGGACTGGAATCCCTCTTTCAGTATCATGTGTATACATGCATGTATAAGACAAAAGAGACAGTGAAATGAACCAATTTAGAGATTTTTTTTTCATGTGTATGTGTATGCGTGTTCATGTGTGCAGGTGCATACAAGCATGGAGACAGGAAGATAATCTCAGGTATTCTATCTCAGGAGCCGCATCCTTTCTTTCTTGAGCTAGGTGTCTCTCCCTGACTTGGAGTTTGCCAATCAGGCTTGGCTTGCTGGCTAGCAAATCTTCAGGGATCTGCCGCTCTCTACCTCCCCAGCCTCAGGATTTTAAGTGTGTGCCATCATGATTGGCTTTTTCATGTGGGTCCTGAGATTGAATCTAGGTCCTCGTGCTGGACCAGAAACCACTTCACTGAGTGAGCTCTCCCTCAGTACCCAGCCAATTGAGTAAATTTAATGCCTCACACACAATGATGACCAAGATGCCGATGGATATATTCTTTGTGTGTGATAACATCGGGCAAATAAGTTATCTGTTAAGAGATGAAGAACCAGGAGTAAGGTCTGTGACCAGGGAGTAACTGAAAAAAGAGGCCTGAGATGAAGCGTTCCACCTCCGGTTCGTTGGTTCCCATAAACGGTTTCTATTCCCCTTCGAAAATGCAAACATTTACTGTCCTTGGTTTTACAAGTTGAATGGGTGTATGCTAAACTTCTTTGGCTTTCGGTCCCTGCAGTTGCAAGAGCAGAGTGAGTTCTTCTTGAGAACAGTGCTTTATTTGCTTTGGGGGATGATTTTCCATCTCATGCAAAACAGTGCTTTCTTTTTGGCTCTGTAGTTAAGGAAAGGCTATTTTGCAATAATAAAGCCATTTTAAATTTTGGCAACAATCACAGGCAATTCTGGAAATCATGCATGCTGAAGTTAAACCTTTAGTAAAAGTCTCTGCCCACTGGAACACCTTTCTAGAAACCTAGTCACAGCAATGTATCTACAGGAAGATCTTAGATCACATAGGCTCATTCCAATTTACAATTTGTATACATGACCCAAGTAAATAGAAGAGTGCAAATAACTGCTTTTTTAAGTAACTAGTTCGTAGGGAATGGTATATTTTTTAATATGCAATTTCCTGAATACAAAAATTCCTCCTACATAAAGATTCTAAGACATCAGCAAATTTTAAAGGGGACACAATTAATTTAGAAATGAGAAGCATAGACCACACTGTTCATTATTCTAAAATGTTTATTCTGAGCAAAGGATTCTTGTTATCTCAATCTTTAGCTTGAACTTGGCAGGCCACATCGAAAGAGCCCTTTCTCCACAGCTTGGGGTGGTTAGAGATATGGATGGGTGGACTTTGATAAGATAGCGTCTAGTTTTTACTACTTTCATTAATTTTGAGCTAGGCTTGTTGTACTCAGCAGGGAAAAAGCAAAGGAGACCTTTGTTTCTATGAACTGTACAAAGAAGGGGGGAGGAGGAAATGGTACAAGGATTTCTCAACCCTTTCTTGAAAGACGCTCTTGTGGTTGTACTTCCTCTAAGGGCACGTTTGTTTCTGTGTCTAGCCTGGCTGACACACAGCCTTCTTGGGTTAGCAATTTGTGGGCTGATACAGAAGGGTTCTTCCCTGGCTATCAGGAGGTAAATTAGGTAAGTTAGGGCTGATTTTGCCAACGAGTGATGGTATTGATTTTTTAAATGATGGAGCTTTGGAGTTTTGCTTGGTATGGTAATGCAAAGTAAGGTCTTCTATATCAGGAAATGAAAAAAAATCGACTAAATGTTTAATTTCTGAGTTTCTAAATATACCTTGCTCTTCAGAGGGGCATCAGTAGTATCTGCCGGAAGATAGTTGTCAGTTAGAGGAAATGGTACCTAGCATGACAGCAGTTCCTCTGAGGTGAGGCCAGGATACGAGAACAGACCAAGGACGCCTCTGGTAACACACAGACCCCGAATTTGTTCCATCATGGGTTTGATCTTCCGGAGCAAATGGCTTGACCTCCCATGAAGTTAACGTACAAATACCTATTCCCACCCAAGTATCTGGCATTCATAGCTTTCACATGCTAACTATTGCTCTCTGGGCAAAGGCAACTTCAGCCACTTCCAGCCTAGAAGTTCCATTTACCCTCAGACACATATTCTTGTCAGACCCTACTTTATTTGAGTTTTGTTTCATTTGTACAGTTTTTGAGCACTGGCTGTCATTAGGTATTGGGAACCAAGGAGAGAAAGATAAGGAGTACTGGCCCTTGTTTCTGGTCAAAAACAAAACAAAATGAAACAGAACATAAAAACCCAACAAAACAATCCAAAACCCAAACCTAAACCCCAAACCCCAAACCCCAAACCCAAACCCAAATGAAAACCAAACCAAAACCACAAAAACAAAACAATAACTTGATGAGATCATCCACAGAATCAGGAAGAAGGGCACAGCAGCCACAGAGGGCTCCATTTCCAGTGAGTGCATTTGGAGAGGGTCTGGAATCTGTAGGTAGCTCTGCCTCGAAGGCAGCCCTTAAGAGTGATTCATGGCTGTGGAGAGCACTGTGTCCCAGGGGGGAGCATTTGGGGTTATATGCATGTGAGCTATGTGAGTGCACACTTGGACTCTGCTAGAAGTGGCTTAGGACGCTAGAACACTGGGAAGACCCATGGGGTGCAGGACCCATCCCACTTTGGGGCACACCAGCACTTGGACGTAAGAAGTAGTAATAAAAAGCTTAAAGTGTTTCTTAGCTCCCATAAAAACGTGTTTTTTTGTAGTTATTTAAGATTTATGTATGTATGTATGTATGTATGTATTTATTTATTTATTTTTATTGTTAAGACAGGCTCTCAGTCTCTAGATAGCGCAGGCTGGCTTCAAACTTAGGATCCTCCTGCCTCAACTTTCTAAATGCTGCATTTCCTGGCATACACTACCAATCCTTTGGCAAATCACCATTCAGCCACAGTCATTTTAGACTATTTACAAAGTAGGCGTGGGAGTGCGGGACTGTAACTGTAGCATTTGGGTGACAGAGTCAACCAGGCTGGGTTTGAGACCAGCATGGGCTACATAGCAAGACCCCACCAACTCTGTAGTCACCAAATGATGTTCGATTTTTTCCTTTTAATTATTTCAGATTTGAGACCAATAAACAACTCCTTCCTCTAGGCTTACTCTACAAAAGATTCAAACTCATAGAAACTTTAGTTTTCTTAAACATTTCAACATAGTCTTGAGCAGTAAAATTGTCAACATTTTCATCTTAAAAATTTAAAATATAAATCAGTCACTCACTGACATTTTAAATCATAACTCACAATACTAGACTAAATCACTAACACAATACCTTAAATATCATGAATGTTTAAAATATCAAAGGACTTTTCTATAAACTTATCTAAAAGTATACTTTGTGTTTTATTTGGTTCATCAAATTTATACTTCACAGTGAAAAATTACTTTGTAGGGAAATTCTTTTTTCTGTTTCAAGAATGTTGGGGTTACTTTCTTAAGTCATTTTCTCAGAGTTATCAGGGAGTTGGGATTTAGTTTTTTTCACATATACTTGGTTGAACAGGGGCCCTAGTAACTTTTTAAAAGGCCCACTATTTGCCTCTGTATCCACACTATCAGCTAATTCTTGTCCTCTACAATTCTGCCAGCTTCCTCAAGCTGCCTGGCCAAGTGACCCAAATCAATGGACATGCTTCTTGTCAGCATCCCTTGAGAGTCTTGTACACCTTATCTTGTCCTTCGTGGTAACTTAGAGTTGTGCCCAGAACACATGTATTGCCTCTATAATGAGAGCCTTGGGTATGATGGGTGGTTGAGAAATAGAGGCTGCTCATGAAAGGGCCAAGGCTTTGAGGAAAAGAGCCCACATAACAGACAGAAGTCAAAGGAGAGGACTTCACAGAGGACATCATTAGGACTTGTGATGGAGATGCCCGGAGGAACGTTGTATGGTCCTGGCTGAAGTAGGACCACGAGCTATGATCAGGGAAAATTCTTGTGCACAGTATGGAGAACAGAGCGAATGGGCATCCAGATATTAAGAGTGAACGAGCTCTTAAATGAAGAGTGTGGAGCTAGGAAGAGCAATTTCTCAGCAGTACCAAACCAGGGGCTCACACAGGCAGATGCTCCGGGTCACAGCTTCAGGTCCTACTTTTGATTTTTAAGAACAACACAGAGCCTGTCTGAGCTCAAATCCCACCATGGAGAAGGAAGCTGTGCACATTATATTGTGCCACGCTGTGGAGCTACTGGTGGTAACAGCTGCCAGGAGAAGGAGAGGCAGTTTTCCCTAAGAGTGGAGGTGCTGGCAAGTCTATTACATGCACACTCAACAATAGTGGGGTGGTACAAACATCTCTTGAAGGATTAAAAAAAAAAAAGAAAAAAAAAGAACACAAAGTTGGGTGTGGGAACTGGGAGGGACTGGGAGAGGAGCATGAGGCTCTCAAAGAGGAAAACAAAAATATACAAAGATAAGAGAAACAAGTGAAGAGGCAGCAGGAACATTCAGTTAGAGGCTATGGCCATGCCATATTGAATTTTTCTTTTTAAAAAGATGTACGTGTGTTTACTGAGAGTTGACTCCTGTGTTGTGTTTTGTTATCATTTGCTAGAGTTTAGAAACTCAGGAGAGAGAGTTGGTGGGCTTTATTCCAGGGAATGGGAGATACAGTAAGAACACAGAAAAGATCTACCTTTCTTTCTTTTTTTTTTTTTTAACTTTATTCAAGATTCAAGATTCACTGGCCAAAATGGAGGGAAGGCAGAGGGCTGATTCAGGCAGGAATAGATATACTGTGGACCTGTGTAGGGTAGAAGGTTGTAGTCTTGCTCCCGCCCATCCTTACCCCCCTCTCTCTCCATGTGCTCATGGCTGGCCTCTACTCCTCTACTCTCTCTCTCTGCCTTTCTCTGTCTCTATTCCCTCAACTCCCCTCCCCATGTCCTAAATAAACTCTATTCTATACTATACCATCATGTGGCTAGTACATCAGGGAGAAGGAATACCTCAGCATAGGCCCATAGAGGCACCCCCTTCCCCCACACCATACCATGCCTCCACCAAACAGACCCCTTCCTTTTCACTTTCTTCTTCTTTTTCTTAATAAAACACAACAGTGGCCATCAAGTCTAGAGGCCCAAATGTGGCCAGCACTCAAGAAGACAGATATGGAAGACAGTGCTAACCTCCCCCTCCCCGCTACCCCCAGCAAAAGGACAGTTCATAGCAATCAGTGACCAGAGAAGAAACCCTGATTCTCAGTGAAAGAAACCAGGCCAAAGGCCCTGTACCAGGATAGTCTCTGGCATCTCATATTAGAAACCAGGTTCCGGGTCTCTTTGCTTTTCAGAATTTAAATATTTATAGTCAATTTTCTCCACCTCTTTCCACACTCAAAGCTTCCTCATTCCTCTGCTTTGAGCACATGCTTCTCGGAGAAGTCCCGCCCTCTTCCTTCCTGGCATATAGTGACCCCTAGGGCTCTAATAACCTCTTTCATCTCTCACTCCTCGAAGCACAATTTGCATTCCATTTTGAGAGTGACTCCAAGCTCTCTGTCCCAGGAGACTGTGAGGAATAGCCCAGTGAGGAATACAAAGACTGTTTTACTTCTGTGTCAGGGTCAGCAGAGCACAAGGCCTAGGTAGCTAGAGCTCAGGAAATGGGAAGTTTGCATTAGGGTACTGTTAACTCAAAATAACCAGGAGGCTAAGAGCCCCGGGGATGTTTACACTTTCAGTTCCCACAGAACAACCAACCTACAACAGGAGTAAGACAGCAAAGGGATCGAGCTTTAGGAGTATACGTTTTTCTAATAAATACTTGAGTTTTATCTAATCAGAGAAAGCCAACTAATCAAACCATACCCCAGGAACACCTGGCTATCACCAATCACATTCTTCCTGTATTTCTGTTTTGATTTCAACCAATAAGACCCCTTGCAGAAGGGGGGGTGGGGGGGGGGAAGGTGTGTAGCTAGGTTAGTAGAGAGGGCTTGCTAGTAACCGCCTATGCTGTGAGCTGCTGCCTGGCTCCTTGCCCCCAGGGGACTTTAGTGAAATGCTCTCTTCTAAAGTTTTGGTTCTACAAATGTCATGCACATGTGTAGAGGATGAATATTCAAGAACTTTATGTGAAGTCCTCTGAAGTTTCTAATGTATGCAACACAAAAGAATTGTATAATGCATATTTGCTGAGTGAATAAGAACTCCTCACAAGTTGGATTTTTTATTTCTTTAGGGTTCGTTCAAACTTTGATAACTGCTTTATAAAAAAAGCCCTTGACTAAGGTCGCTCCAGGATGATTTATAACTACAGATCTAGCACTGACTCCGACAGGGTCGCGCTATTAAAGGCTCCCAGGTGCATCTTCTCTCGGATCTGACGCTCAGGTATAAATGTGCTGCCAATTTTGGAGCAAACCCTTCTTTATTTGCAAGCATTTAAAGCAAACACGCAGCACCAATAAATTAGCTGCCACCGTCTTAGAGAGGGACTAATTTGCGAGCACATGAAGATTAGTATCGTCCAGTAGGCAAATACTTTTTTCCATGTGCCGCCCAGAGCAAACAAATGAAAACAGAAGCCAGATTTAAAGGTACAGCGTTCTCTTTCCCTCCTATTGCACTTTGATTGTAAAGATCTGTTTCTTGATCTGTCCCCTTGATCTGAAACTGGCAAGAGCACATCACTTTCTTTTACATTACAAGGTGATTGGCTCCTCTGTTCCTACCCACCTTATTCCTTAGCTCTCAAACCATTATAAAACAACAACAACAAATTGGACAGAAGGCGCTTGCGTGTTTGTTGATTGCAAATATTAAGAAACACAAGGAAGTCCTCAGGATCGAGGCACAGACATGTTCTCTTTCATGGAAAGTTTAATTCTTGTTTATTTCTTTTGTGTGTGTACCCATGCAGAGACCAGAGGTCAATATTGAGAGTTCTCCTCTATCCCTTTCGGCCTTGTTATTTGAGGTAGACTCTCTCACGGACCCTGGAGCTTGAGGTTATGGCCAGCCTTGAGGGCTAGTAAGCTCCTGGGCCACCAATGTCTGTGCAGTTGTGGGGTTATGGTGATGTGTTGCTGTGCCAGCTGTCACATGACTGCTGGAGATCAAAACTGAAATGCTCATGCTCACGAAGCCAGCACTTTGCCCACTGAGTCATGCCTTCAGCTCTGGAAACTGCAATCTCTAGTGGGATAGCCTTGGTAACAATTAAAACATTCCAGGGATGCTTAGCCATAGGCGATCTGTCTCCTAAAGCGGCACAGCACAGCAAGATCTTAGAAATGCTTGTATGGTTTTATATGTTTGGGAGGGACTATTATCACTACTCTTGCGATAAGTCAAGGTCACGGGCTTCCGCTGACACACAATGGCAAGTTACTGACAGCTGCTGTCTTGAAGTCTTAGGGCAGACTGATTCTAAAAGTGTGTTCTGTTGCCCATCTGACATGTTTTTGATTTTATGAGGAAATTCAGTTATCATATCAAGATTCCTCACAGGCTGACAGTTCACCACTCTGTTGGACACAGTTGAAAAGAACAATGAGAAACATCATCCCTTCCAAGCACAGGACACTTGGCTTGTGGGTTATAAATATATATATATATGTGTATGAATGTATGTATAAATATATATATGTATGTATAAGTAACATGTATATACATTTAAATTAGCACATATATAATGTGTATATACATATATATGTATATATGTGTAAATTTGCATTTACATGCAAATTCTCCTGCTAATGCTTTTGAGCTCAACAATCTCAGCATTTTGTAATTCCTTACTATTATTCAGACTTTTCTGACTGTGAGAGGTGTTGAGTTTAACCCTCTCCTTCTTGTTCTACCTTGTACTTCCTGTACTCTCCCGTCACTCTCCTCTTGACCACACAGCTTGGATGTGAGGTTATCCAAGAAGCATTCAGTTGTTTTTTATGAAGAACCGACTTTCTGCCTTTGTGAGAAGAACACTCAATTTGAAAAAAGGCAAACCTGTAACTGAGTGAGGGGAACATGTGTCAAAATACTAATTTACCCAAGTTGAAGACTTATCAATTATACTCCTTGTTTTAGTATCCCTCAGACTTTGTGGTTCATTGTGCGAGTTGATATGTTAAGTTCCAAAAGCATTGCAGCCCACAGCTCACACAAGACCAGTAACAGCAGAAACAAAAACTGGTTTGGAAGCGTTTAAAGTAAAATTCATATACGCATATAAGCACGCGTGGGCATTCAGTCCAAAGCCGAAAGCAGATGGCAACATTAAAAAAAAAAAGGAAATGTTTAGGATATGGAAAATGTTCACTTGAAATAGATTAATACTACACTGGAAAGATGCTCAGCAAATTTGTAAAGCCAGAGCAAGTGCAAGAGTTTCTGAAAGACTGTGGCTCATTTACTTGATGTGATGAGCGCCAGATGCCAGGTGGAACGGAGTAGAAACAAAAGTGCTCTGATTAGCTTCAGGGGAGGAGGGAAAAAAGAGCCAGGCCCTGGAGGGGCCCCAATCCTTACCCTCCCCCACCTAGCTGCTGCTCCCTGAGGAGATAACCCTACCTGATTTCGGGGAGGCACTCTGAGTCTGTGGACGATGACCTAGCAGCATTCACTTGCCTGAAGCCCTCAGGATGAGGGCTGGACCTCTGAACTAGGGTTGTCAATGGGCCAGTTGGGCTGTGTTTCTATAAGACGAACACTAAGTCCCAAAGTGCACTGTGAAAGGACCCTGGAAGTCAGAGGAGACCAGCTGTAGGAGATCCCTGAGATCATCAACAAATTTAAGGTGTGTCTTCAGCAGCGATGCAGTTTCCTTTAGGGACTTTAAGGTATTGTATGTGCTGCAGAGGGAGGGTACCTACCTGTGGGTAGACACACCTTTACATCCGAAGGCCATTTTCCTTTCCCCAGGATAACTAATAAGAAGAGTGTCCCTGGCTAATTCTTATTATGTGCAACAAACACACACACACACACACACACACACACACACACACACACACAATTAGAGAGAGAGAGAGAAAGAGAGAGAGGGAGAAAGAGAGAGGGAGTAAGGGAGGGAGGGAAGGAGAGAGGGAGAGAGAGAGATGGAGTAAGGGGGGAGGGAAGGAGAGAGAGAGAGAGAGAGAGAGAGAGAGAGAGAAAGAGAGAGAGAGGGAGAAAGGGAGGGAGGAGAGAGAGAATATGGCTATGAATTATATTGGGAGTCATATTATGTGAGTATAAATAAGCCAAGCACAATCTTTATTTTCCATGAACTGTAGGCTTGCTTCCTGGCTCTGGATTCTTACTAAAGTGTGTGTGAGCTGGTCTAATGAGTACCTTATACCATGTTAAATATTATACTAACTCTGAGCTTGAGTGCATCCCTTTCTGGAGGAGAAAACATGTTAATTTACTTGTCAGACCGATAAAAGCCATGTTATTTCAGATCCTGGGGATTATTCTGAGGGGATTGTGCTTGCAGCAAAAGAGGCCATCAGCATACCTGGGCCCTGGAATTGATTCTGGGCTTACCTGTGGCCACCGAAACCATTAACTCTAGTGGGCCTCAGTTTCCTTGTCCTTGGAGGATCCTGAACCAAATGAACTCTAAAGCCCTGCCGGGACTGAACATTCTAGAACGAATGAGATTCAGGTTCAGAAGAGAGCACAGTCACTTTAGGAAGAGGGACAGAAGTCTCCACAGCAGAAGCGGAGAGCAGGCTCATTTTCTGTTGAGTCTGTTTTCTGATTACCAAATGGCAGGTAAGAATTGCAGAGTCCAGAGTGCAGAAATGGCTCATGTAGACTTTGAATGTTCCTATGACCTCCACTCTTATCTGTTTGGAATTTATTCTTCTTGATTTTTTTCTCTTAAGTTCTTGTAAAATTGTTATGTTATTAAAATGAAACTGTCATCAACAAAACATTTTTAAATTCAGGATTCTACCCTAGACCTCTTCAATGATGTCATCACAGGGGCATCTGTCTGCTTTTAGCCAGTGTAGAGTGTCACATGGCACCTAAGAGTTTAATTTAGCTAGTACTTACTGATGATGTGATTGGTTTTGAATACAACAAAACTCCCTGTGTATGCAGGTCCTAGTATTTAACCATGATACCCCCTCTTTGGCTTTTCACTTCTAACCAGTAGCCACACCCTGCAACCTCACTTCCCATTGCAGGAGCCCACTCACTTCTAAACTCTATTCAACTAGAAAGCCAACACCATCTTTGTGTGCACAAGTATGGAGGCCAGAGGACAATGCCAAGTGTCATTCCTCAGGCGCCATCTCTCTACTTTTTGAGAAAAATCTCTCACTATTCTGGAACTCACCACATAGGCTAGAATGGCTGACCTGTGAGTCCCAGGGATCTGTCTGTCTCTACTTCCTCATCACTAGGATTACAAGTGCACACCACCACAGTCTACATTTTTTCTTTTTTCAAAATATGGGTTATAGGACTTGAACTCTTGTCCTTGGACTTGTAAGACAGGCACTTTGCCCATTGAATCATCACCTCAATCTCATCAATCACCAGATCCCTTCTGCTCCCTAAATCCTTGTCTTCTTGTTTCTTATACTCCAGCCAGCTGCACATCTTAGTTACAAACACCCCAGTTACAAACCTTGACAGTTTCTCACTGACCTATACTGTCTTATCATCCAGAATGTGCTTTGAGATACGTGGGAATAGGTAGTCTGGGACTTTGGGGGTGTGTTTGCAACTTATACTTTAGATGGGGGTTCAATTACATCCCCTAGAGACAGCTAGGAAGAATGTTATCAGGGCTCTGTAGCCCAGGGGTGGCTCGTACGGTCTGTTCACTGCTTTATCTCCAAATGGCACAAAGGGCTTTATGAATTAGAAACGGATGTGAGCAGTTGTTTGGCTTTGGTGAATTGAGTGTAGCCTGGTTGGCAGCAGTGTGGAGCTGCTCCCACACCTTCATTGCAGTGACTTAGGACTGTCCTTCCTGGTGGCTCTTAGTACTCATGTCTGAAAAATGCCTTGGTGACAATGAACTTCTAGTTCAAAGGACTCTTTCTGCTTAAATCCTTACATGAGTTCGCCCTCTCACCAAGAGGGCTCCCTTTGCCTCTGGTGAACCTTCCACCCAACATGCTAGTGGAGAAATCAAAAAGGAAGGAGGGACTTCAAGAGTGCCCAGAACAGGATGCATGTCTGCGTTCATTCCTACTCACATTCCACATTGGAATGCAAGACTGCAGTGAATCCGGAGAACGGAGATCTTTCCCATCATGCAGACCTAAAGGCCAGAGGTCTCAACATCCACCAAGAACAGCTAAGAACTTGGAAAGCTTGGATTGATGGAGATCAGTTCATAGCTCCTGTTCAAGCTTCTTAGATCGATGGAGATCAGTTCATAGCTCCTGTCCTGGAAGGCCAAGCTTCCGGTGTACTATTGATGTTTGCTGGACACATCCTGCCTCGGGCCTTCTGAGTACATGCTTTCTTCTCTTTCCTACCTCTGGAGCTCCTTGGTTACTGAGATCCTGTTCATTTTCCCCTTTCTGCTCAACAGCCTTCTCTTCAGGAAGGCTGCTCCTGCCTCTCCTCAGCCTCCTCATCCTGCTCTTCTCAGGCCATGTGGCTTCCTCCCTCAGATTAGCATCCTAGCCTGTAGCACCATATGTTTTCATGGTTATGGATTGATCCTGTCTCCTAGTGACTGTCCCTGCCTATGCTGATCAACTTTATATTCCCAACGCTTGGCATAGGGATTGCTCAATTAAAAAAAAAAAAGAGTGTGTTTTATTCAGCAATACTAGCAAAATAACCAATGCTCAAGCAAGCAAACAAACAAAAACAAAAACAAAAACCCAGAGTACTTTTTATAATGCTAGGTTCGCCAGCTCGAAAGTGCACCCTCCATAGTCAGAATGCAAGGATGTTCTTTTTAAAAAATCCAACCAAACTGAAACACAAAGAATATATAAAACACCCAAAGGGAGACCATGCCCTTCTCTTTTAAATACGGGAAATGCCAGCTTACTATGAAAGCCTGACATAAATATGAAACTCAAGAGAAGGTCATGTTCCTGAGCTCTGGAGCCTCCCTGTACTGCCATTTTCTTTAGTCTCAACACTTATCAGAGCTAGCACAGCTGAAAAGTCAGGCCAGCTTTCTCCAGAAATGTCTTCACTTTCCTTCCCCACAGTAGAGCCATGGTACCACACTGATGCAGACATGGAGTCGTTACCAGAGGCACTGGAAACTCTCCTTGCACAGGTGTTTGAGTAGGAAATCTCATGATACAGATATATGTATATGTTATTAGAAACCAAGGGAGGTCCCTCATGTTCAAGCTTGAAAGTGCGTGCTGTTTCCTGGTGTGGCTTTATAAAGAGGCGAAAGTGAGCTGAGCTGAGACACTTAGAGCTAGACAGCCTTTCCATTCTCTCTGTCCATCCTGGACTCCAAACACAGCTCTGGTCTAAACACCTCATGGAATTCCAGAAAACTAAGGTCACAGACGCTAAGGGTCAGCTACATCGAGCATTATCTTGTGCTGCAGTCTAGGAAGACACTCGTTGCCGGAAATAGTCAGTGTCCTGGTGCTACACAGATTAGGAGACTGAAATCTAGTCCACACAGGAGAAATTCCTGAAGTCCCATAGCAGACAGCAGGCTGAACCTTCAGTCTAGTCTCTTCTGGGATAGCCAGGCCCGACTCAGCCAGTCACATATGCTCATCTGAGACTCAAGCAAGAATCAAGGTGGAACAAATTTTAGTGACTGAAGAAAACGCTGGCCCTCCCTTCAGGCTCCCGGTTTCTTTCAAGGGCTCACAAGTGAGGAGAGGCTGAGCACCCGGACATAGGAGTGAGCAGACAGAGTTAAAGGGAACAGACGTCACATCCACTGTGCACACTGTGATCAGATGGTTCCGGATAGCTGGAGGACATGTGTCCTGCTTAGACACAGCTGATGGTCTTAGTGGTCTTAAAAAGTGCTCCAGTGATAAATTCACTAGCTCATGTTTACTTTTTGGTCTATCTGGCTCATATTGAGAGGCTGAAGAATGGTGCTTATGAAGGGTTTCAATTTTGGTAATGTCACCCTCCAAAGCCACTTGGGCTCGCTTTCTTTCTTTCTTTCTTTTTTTTTTCTTTCTCTCTCTTTTATTTGATTACATAAAATTAATGCTCCTTTGCCCCCACCCTGGAATGGAGGCAGGATATTATTAAAACCACCCTCTAGCTCGCTCCACTCCAATGACCTGTGACTTTGAGACCTTCCTGTTTCCAGGTGCACCTCCCCAGAACCACTGCTTAGGTCTCAGCTTTGGCTTCAGGAAACACTGGTCTCTCCCCCCTCTGTTGTCAACAAGCATCTTACAAGGCCAAAACCTGACCTCCCAGTGAGCCTGGGAATGAGGCCTCCATCGGAGGACTGGGGTGGGCTTGGCCTGGGCTGTGACAGATTCCTGGAGCTTTTATTATATCCACACTTAGAACACTTGGCTCCTTCACCAAAACCAAATCCTAGTGCCAACCATAAAACTTGCCCAGTCAAGTTTAAAGGAGAGCAGAGATAAATTGTATTCTGTGAACTTAATCTTGTCTGGTCAATTATCTCTGTTTTATGATTCTCTTTAGAAGTGACTAGAGCTTTAAGTGCATTTTGTGACATGCCAGGTGGAGAGCAAGCCAGGATTCAAATTTAGGTCACCTTAGCTTTAAAGATGAGCTCTCTCAGCTACCTCCCCCTTGCCCAAAACACCAGGAAGCCATCCTAATATGGGGCTGCTCTGAAAGGACTTGTCAGAGTGCAATAGTCTTGGGTTAGAGACCTGAGTCCTAGCCCCAGGCTTAGGCACATTCTCAAACTTTCCTCTTATCTGTTTTGGGCTTTTCTTACCAAAGCACCGTTGGGGTCCCTGAAGATCCCTTCTAGTCATGGTCATGATTCTCTCACCTGTGGACATCTGTGAAGCCTCAGCATAGTTATGTAAAAAAGATGCAAGGGTCAGGCATTAAAAAAAGATGTAAGGTTAAGGCCTGTGCTCTTAATCCTAGTGCTCAAGAGACAGAGCCAGGTGCTTATCTGTGAGTTCCAGCCCACCCAGATCTGCATAATGAGTTTTAGGCTAGCCAGAGATATACAGTGAAACCTTTTCTCAAGTAGAAAAGAAATAAAAAGAAACAAGATTATCCCGGCAGTGGTGGCACACGCCTTTAATCCCAGCACTTGGGAGGCAGAGGCAGGCAGATTTCTGAGTTCAAGGCCAGCCTGGTCTACAAAGTGAGTTCCAGGAGAGCCGGCGCTACACAGAGAAACCCTGTCTTGAAAAACAAAACAAAACAAACAAAAAAACAAAAAAACAAAAAAAAAGAAAAAGAAAAAGCAACAAGACTAAAAAACAGATGATGTGAGGAAATTTGAGATAACAATAGATCATATTCTTTCCAATTCTGTACTCCTCCTGGCTCCTGGTCCTTCTTTACTGATCTGATCTGATAGCACGAGCATCCGATTTCTCCCGAGTCCGAGTCCTGCTTCAATAGAGTGTGTACACATACATATGAACTAAAGTATATGTTCTTTAAGGACGCAGGCCTATCTGTTTTTGTTTTAAACACATAAACATTCTTAAAGCGTTTAAGCACAATGCTGTGAGATGTGAGATAGATAGCCCAGTACCTTTCCCTGTGGCAGAGAGCAGAGGCAGTGTTGCATGGGACTTTCAAGTCAATGCTAGGACCCAAAGCTGTGTCTACTTCTCAACAGCTGTGTCCTTTGTCTGACTCTGACAGACAAGTCTGGGTCTTGGCTTCCATACCTATAAAGTAGGAGTTCTGCCTTAGCTACAAGCACCGGAAGTTAGCTGGGTTATGTAAAGTGTAGGGCTGCTACCGAAGGCTTTGAAAACGGCCACAATTACCCACATCTTCTTGAATCCATGTAGTTTTTTTTTTTTAATGTGACTCTGTAGCTCCTCCCACTAAGAAGTGGGGTGTATTTCACCACCCCCTGAATCATAACTGGGCCCCTCACTAAACACATTCGTGGGAAAAAAAATGAGTTGGATCGACTGAGCTGAGACTTCCAACCGTCTTCACTCTCCCTCCTGACACACCATGGAGACAGCAGGTGGACAAGCCGTGAATCTCCGAACTCAGGCTTAGTTGCTCCCCAGGTGACTCAGTTGTCAGGTGAGACTCAGAGGCAGTACCATCTTGGCAAGCACAGACACATGAAAGAGCTTAGTCAAGACTCACCCAGCTGAACTCAGCCCAAACTGATGACAGGCTCATAAACCCAACCATCAAGGGGTCATTTTGGGCCACTATGTTCGTTATAGACATGTGTTGTGTGAATAATCTTTGGATCATTTGTTACATAGCAACAGATAACTGATGCTGTATATATAAGCATCTTTTCAAGAAACAGAGGCTAGTTATATTTTAGGGCAAAGGTCAATTGAAAATGAAATTTCTGTATACTAAAAATTCCTGGTAGTTAGTGAATAGCAGGAAGAACTAAGAAGCGAAAACTCAGATTCTCGACCTAGTGGGCAGCTGTGTGAACTTCTATAACATCCTTTGACAAAGTCTCTGATATAGCTGCTACTTTCCTCATCTATAAATTATTTAGAACAAGTGACTCTAAGTTTTTACTCAAAACTCAGTATTTTCAAAAGTACTTATTTATGAAAAGTCAGTTCTCAAACTTAATTTGATAATAACAATAGTACTGATAGTTTAATCACAGACAAATTTCCCCGTATTTCTTGGCTGGCTCACAGCACGATGTGAGTAACACATTTCACTGTTACCGTAACAGCCATACATTGAGCCAGTAGGGTGTAATCTGTGTGGACTATGGACTCAAATCACTAAGCTCATCAGGGATCAGAGAGGAACCAACATCGTATAATGACAATGATTTACAGGTGAAAGCTAACTTTGTGCATTCATTTCTAGGTGGCAGCACGCATTTGGGAGATGCGAGATTGCTGGCAATCTTGTCATTAAACAAGGCAGATACTGCTTTATAGCTCTAACTCCGGCTATTCTCAACCTGTGGGTTGAAAACCCATTCAGGGTCACATATCAGATATCTTGCATATCAGATATTTACCTTATGATTCTTAACAATACCACAATGGCAGTTATGACTTATCAAAGAAATAATTTTATGGTTGGAGTCCCCACAACATGGAGTAGCAGCCTTAGGAAGGTTGAGAACCCCCGATTTAGCCAAATGTTTGTGTTTACTGCACACAAATGGCCAGTTTAGGTATTCAGTTATTAGATGGGGTGTGGTTGGCATGGAAGACAACAAAACAAAAAGAAAATTTGAAATTCTTTTCTGGAGCAATCTTCTCTGGGGCTAATGAACAGTGAATGAATTTAAAAAAAAAAAATCGAAAGTGTACACCAATACACATTGCACGTAGCTTGGAGTCAACCATTAAGAGACACCCTCCTCTCTGGCATGAAATGGTTTCCATAGACAATAATATTTCTCCAAACACCATCTGTCCTCTTTGTGACACACAGCATGCCACACTCAGCCCAGCCTGGGGAGTCAGGAGACCTTTACTCCAACAGGAATTTAAAGTACGCCAGACAGGGTACAGATGGCAATAGTTTATCTTCAGTTCTGCCTTAACACTTCAAAGTCTACATAAAGAAGCAATAAGCTGCTAAAAAGTGAGCATCATTATCAATTCTTTTATGAAAAGCCTTTGGTCTGCGATGGAAACAAGCTATGTGAGGAGCAGTCTAACTGTACTGAAGCATGGCTTAGGTTTACCAACCTGAAAGGAAAAAACAAAAACAAAAACAAAAACAAACCCTAACTTGGTAGACTAATATCAAGGGCCAGAGTCACTAAAACTTTCTTACAGTTAGGACTGCAAGTGCTGTTGCTTCTCCCTAAGTATCCTTCGAACTGATTCATGTCTCCATCTCCTCTTCTGTGAATTTGCTAGCAGCCGCCCTCAGCTATGGCTGTAGACTCCCCCTCCCCAGCTCTCTCACTGCAGCTAGAGGGAACTTTCGAGAACAGATATGTGCCTTGCTTCAGACCCTTCAAAGGTTTCTCCCAAGACTAGATTCTTGAGGCTGCAGCTGTCTGTGTCCCTGGCACCCAGCCAACAGCTTGGAGTCAATAGGTTCACACACACGTGGTCTCTAAGGCCAGGTCAGAGTTCACTGGATTGTGCTGAATGAATAGAGCTCACTACTCGTGGTAAGATTTCAGACACCATATTTCTTTGATCTTAACTGACATTCACTGCAGCTCAGTAGTGTCTAGGGTTTCTGACAACACGGAACCATAAGTTAGGCTATTTAATATCTGCTTCAGAAGTATATTTGCATTTTAAGTATTTAGTATTTTAGATACATTTTAAGACAGGGTCGTTTTGATGTTCTACCATCTTTCTGAAGATCTCAATGTCTGTGGGACCATGATGTTCATAGGGGGTAAAACACGAGAAGACAAACGATTAGCTTTTCAATATTCAGGAAATAATTAGAGTAAGAAATTTCAGCTCCGGGCTGTGTAGCTCTGGGGGTTAAGAGCAGGCACTAAAAAGACCATGACTGGTCTCCCCCTCTGACCTGCAGACTGTGAGTTCTCCATGCCTTTCCTCTCCTACGACTGTCCAGTCAGCTCTTGTCAGCTTTCTTTTCTGATGATCGAGGGGGTTTAATCGGCAGCCAGGCAATCATTCTAATGATCAAGTATAGAAATGAAACAGGTTCTTTAAGCAAGAACTCAAAGGAGCTCAATCAGGGTCCCTGGGAAATTGTATAAGTGGGTACATGTAAGACACTGTCTAGGGAGAGAAAAACTAGCTCTAAGGAGGCTTAGTTACTCTCAGTTACTGAAAAAGCCAGAGTCCTTCCTAAGAAACATGGGCAATGGGGCACCTCCTAGGGCACTGCCACCAGTGGCTCTGACGGAGGAGGAGGTCAGTACTTGCTTTGCCTTTGGGCTGAGACTGGCTCCTGGTCCCAGGATTAAGAAAGAACAGTTTTCAGGTTCTGAGAAGTGCTGGGTCAGAGGTTAGGGACTCTTTCCACTTTTTTTTTTTTTAGGAAAGAGGACATTGCTGGAACAATAAGCAAGTTTTTTTTTTGTTGTTGTTTTTTGTTTTTTTGTTTTTTGTTTGTTTGTTTTGTTTTAAATTCCAGGTCTGCAAAATTTCTTTGGAATTTAGTGAACATGGGCCACATTTATCTTTGGAAATTATTTGGTATCAAAACCCTCATGGGTAGTGAGTCCCTTGGGGTGTGAAATACACATTAATTTGTAGAATAAGTGAAGGAGCAGGATCAAAAGATGGACACAGTCAGCTGGAGCAGAAGAAACGAACCACTAATCACCTAGAAAGGAACCACTCATCACCTTCCTGTGTCTGTCTGCCAGCTCTGGGTCTCCCAGTGAGCCTTGGAGCTGGCTGTTTACCCAATCTTCAGACTTCACAGAAACACAAACAATCCAGAACTCTCCTAAAGGATGGAAGCTCCATGTTGTTGTTACAGAGATCTGTCCTGGGACAAGGATTTTTACCAAAGGGGCTAGCAAGGTGTTTCAGAGGCACTGGTGCTTAGATGCAGAGAGCTACCATCTCCTTGTAAAAACAGTAACTGGAAAAGTATATGGGAGATACTATTGTTTCCTCCTTAAAAGAGTATTAACTAGAATATGAAAGATACATTGTACCTTCCTTAAAATAGTATTAACTAGAAAAGCATATGGGAGATACTACTGTATCCTCCTTAAAATAGTATTAACTGGAAAATTATATGGGAGGAAGAAACTCCAGCAAATACAGAACCAACCGCTTTTAAAAATAACCACTACTCCAATTTCGTTTTCATTCACTGTTACAAGGCTTTCTTTTCTCCAGCGATATTCTTCACCATAGCTGGGTTGCAGCCACCCAAGGCATCCACCCACAGGCCACCACCACCAAACACTCTCGCATAAACAGTGACAGGAGGGTCTCCTGGAACACCCATTTCCTCTACCTTCATCGCGCTAATGTCTATACCACGACGGAAAATAAAACATTCTGACTCAATGGAGATGGAGTTACTTTGTTTTGCATTTAAGGTTAATTATGGTTCTGGGAGGGGGTAAAACCCCACTGATAGCTGTCTGGTATTATTGGAAAATTCTTCATTGGTGATTTTATATATATATAAAATCTGACCTCATCAGGGCTGCCCAGGCTACGAAGACTCAGGTGATTGACCTGGTAGATACTTGTCTATTAAATATTTACAGCCTGCGACGATTTAGCCCTTTCCCTTTGGCGCCCACTTTTCTAGTCCCAGGCTCTTGCGGAACACCACAGCGTCGCTGTCCCTCCATGCACCTTCACCATCGCCATAGACACATCCCAGAACCCAAGGACATTTCAAAGAAGGGCGGGGGCGGTCAAATTCCCTTCCCGTTTTATTCAATAAAAGCACCCCCTCCCCAGAAGCGTAAATATGGTGACCCCGGGACACAGGGAAATGGGAAAATCTCTTGCAATTTGTCCAGGTTTAAGTTCCCAGGCACAGCAGAGAGAGAGAGCTCATGAGTTGGGAGTTTAAAAACAAACCATTTACAACAACCAGCACCGGCGCCTTTAGTTTGGAAACCTGTTCCTTGTCGCCACTCTTCCCGCGCGTCTAGGTTGAATTCTGTGACTTCTCCCGAAGTCATCAAACCATCGGTTGCCTCGCCTCGTTCCTCCCCGCATCTCCCCCCCAAGAGACGGGGACCGGAGGAGCAAAGCCCTCTCGCCCAGGACCAGCCCTCTTCCTGACTTCCCGAGGAGTCAGGCGCCGGCCCGGACGCACTTACCTGTGGCGGGGCGGCGGCTCCAGAGTCGCGGCGCCCATGGCTTCGCGGGCCTCGGGCGTCCGCGCTGGGACACGCGAGTGGGTCAGCGCCGCCCGGAGCCTGTCGCTCTGCAGCCCCAGCCTGGGCTGCGGTCATTGGGCGGGCGCGTCACGTGGGCGGGGAGCGGGCGAGCCTCCCAGGCAAGGGTAACCCTTTACCTGCGCCTTGGCCCGCGTGCGCAGGCGACAGGGACAAGGGGACGTCGGGTGATCTATGCGTGAGTGAGTGGTCAGCGAACCAGCCCGCCTTAGTTGCCAAATCGAACGCACATTGCTTGTCGCCTGCCTGATGGCTAGACAAACTGCACAGACGCCGCTGCGACGGTCGTTCCCAGGGGCTACAAACTTGCCTGAGCCCCAGGAGCCTTTCGTGGGACAAGAGAAAGAACCCTGGTTCTAGACTCCTTCCCTTAGAGTGTCAGGACGTGGAACACGTCACCCAACACACTTTACCTACGAAGGCTGGGGAACCGGTGTCTTAATCCTGAAATTCAGTTTAAGATTTGGGTCTTCGGTCCACCTGGCCCACAAGCTGCGGAGCTTGCCAGGAAAATGTGTTGAGCAATTGCGCCATCTAGCTTCCTCTCGTTCCTCTCCATGCTCAAGGCTTGCAGTGAGAGAATAAAATGGCAATCAATCCTGAAGAAGCAACTGAGAGGACTTCCCCCAAACCCCAGGCCCTTATTTTCTTCAGAGTGTTTTGAGTTCGACATACCCGCTGTCTTCACAGGTATTTACCACGCTCAATGGGAGAGCACTCAGTGGTTTTCTGTCCTCTTTAGTGCTAAAATAGCTTTGCACTTTCAAATGTAGATTTACAGGGGAAGCTATACGTTAGTGAATATTATTTATTGATTTGAAAAAAAAAGTTTCTTGTTACAATAAATGACTCTCAGTTTCAGTTTCCAGCCTTGTCAGAAATTTCATGAGATACCAGTCCATTTATATATAAATTAGTTTTTTTCTGATCAAAAACGACTTTGGAATTTGTCTTGGGTTTTAAGAGTCAGTGGGGAGAAACTTTGAGGTTCATCTGAGTTGTAAAGAGAGGAAGGTAAGAATCTTGAAAATGGGGGGCTGGAGAGATGGCTCAGCCGGTGAGAGCACTGACTGCTCTTCCGAAGGTCCTGAGTTCAGATCCCAGCAACCACATGGTGGCTCACAACCATGTAATGAGATCTGATGCCCTCCTCTGGTGCATCTGAAGACAGCTACAGTGAATTACACTGGAGTGTGCAGGGCTGGAGTGAGTGGGGTGAGCTACAGTGAATTACGCTGGAGTGTGCAGGGCTGGAGTGAGTGGGGTGGCAGAGGTCCTGAGTTCAATTCCCAGCAGCCACAGCCACACACATGATGGCTCATGGCCATCTGTACAGCTACAGTGTACTCATACACATAAAATAAATAAAATAAATCTTTAAAAAAGAAAGAAACTTGAAAAAGTCTTTAGTTTTCTTTTAAATCTTGGATATTTAAAGCTCTTTTAAAGTAAGTGTTTTGTTGAGAACTACATACACAACTTCATCTGACTGTTGTTTATAGTATCACCAAAGCTTTCCAATGCTGCCATGTTTAAAGATATTCTGGGAGGGGGTATATATGGGGCTTCTCAGATCAAAGGTGTGTGTGTGTGTGTATGTGTGTGTGTGTGTGTGTGTGTGTGTGTGTGTGTGTGTGTGTATGAAGGTATCTGGAGGTGTGTGTGTGTGTGTGTGTGTGTGTGTGTGAAGGTATCTGGAGAGATTCTCCCAGGTCTTGCTCACTCCCCTGGCAATTTGTGAGTGGCACTAGTCCTTGCCCATTTCCTGCTCCAGCCACAAGGGTTGTGCCCCTGCACAGGTACAGAGAACTTAGTTTCTCCCTATTTTGACGTTGAGTCTGGAATGCTAGAAGGCAAGAGCTATTTCATTTACTTCTGTGTTCTTGGTGGGATGTGTGATTGGGTAAATGCTTGCTGACTGAATTCACGAGCTACTCCTGTATATTTGGACAGAAGGAGAAAAAAACCAAAAAACCAAAAAAACCCCAAAAAACCAAACTCAGGTATCTCTAGTAACGTCCAGTGATCTTTAGTAAAGTAGATGAATCTCTTACCTGCAAACTAGTAAAGATCTTAGAAGTTACTGTCACCAAGTGACTACTGGGCACGAAATTCTTTATTTTGATGTACTTTGAGAAAGCTAACCAACTTGCTGGTAATGTACTGGAAATAGGTCCAGTGTCTTTACTTCTCAGCTTTTCACCTATACATGTGGAATAATAATAGTACCACGCTCCTGAGGCTGTTGTGTAGATGCCATGGCTTTGTGTCTAGAGAGCTCCGGGAATAGTTCTAGGACCCTGTCGGCACTTGGTCAGTTTGAATAATTTCCGGTAAGTGAGGTCTTTCACATCTGGCCAACCTCAGTGGTGAAAAAAATCAGTAGCACTCAAGTTGAAGTAGCTTATCTTTTATTTATACAAACGATACATACACAAGACTGTATATGTTTGAACACTGAAATAATTTTCTAGTGTAACAACTCTGTAACAAAATTTTAACTAAATGTAACATTTATGAAAAATATAAATCTCTGATTGGGTAATTCATCCCAACAATACAAAGTGTACATAAAAACATTCAACATGAGCTATCAGTTGCAAACACGTTAGGAAAAAAAATCATTCAAGTCACTTGTTACACTCTAGAGATTTTTACACAGAACACTCACACACTACAGGTAATCCGCCTAGGCATTTAATTCTTAGAAATGTAAGGCGTGGACATTCAACTGATAAGGACAGGAAGAAGAATGTGTTGGCTGAAGAGCTAAAAGTATGGACTCCAGAGCACGTGTATATAGATCTTAACCCTCCAAGGGCTTCCACCTACTGGCTGGTAGCTAAACTAAGAGGAACACACTGAAAAAAAAGGGGGGGTTGTTTCACCATGGAGAAGGGTGTTGATATCTGGACAACCCCTTTGAATGCTTACATGTCAAATCCTTCCACCAGTGGAATACAATTGGATTCTCTATGGGTTTAGATAACTTCCCTTTTCCCATTGGGTCAGCAATGAAGATGGCACTGTGTAATGTTTCTCTCATATTACTCCCTGGCATCCCCACCAGGCTTTACAGGCTCTAGCGGAACCTATCACCTTCTTCATTTTGTAGTCCACAAAAGCAATACACTCGGTGAGGCTAGAGGTCAGACTGCAGGTGCATGCTGAGTCCCAAGCAGAGCCAGGATGGAAATAAGCTGGTTCTTTGTTCAATGTTCCGATTTGAGTAAGTTCCACTTTGAAAGAAACATCAAACCAATCACCCCCACGGACCCCCTTGAGAGGTCTTCCAGGACATGCCACGTGGAGGACTCAGAAGGAAGAAAATCACCTTCACCTTCTGAGATACGTTTTCTGTCAAATTGATGAAGTCACTTAAAAAAAAAAAAAAACATGTCATTTCATAGTTTCAGCTTTGAAACAGTAAGACTGGGAAAGTCCTCCATCCGGAAGTGGGACAGATAGAGAAGTGTACATACGGTATGTGGAAGTAAGAAAGTGATTACAAACAGGGATGATAGGAACCTTTGGACACCCTTAAGATATATAGAATATTTTAGCACAGAGACAGGCATATTCAGTTTTGTCCCAGAGTATTTGGTCTTTTATCTGCATTTTACACAGGAGAGAGGCGAAATGAGAGTAAGGCAATGTCACCAGTGTTTCAGAGACGGCATGTTTAAAAAGCTTGCTTTCTATTAAGATACTGCGGGGGTCTGGGAAACATTAGGCTCCCCAACAACTGACTGGAGAGTATGGACTCTTGTTAGTACAACAAATAAATGAACAGATGCTTTGATCAAACTCATAATGCCCTGTCCATGATTCTTTATACTCAGCACAAATATGCATCTCAAGAAAAGGTGTAAAAAGATTGTGGTTTCTTATCACGTGGCATTCTTTTGCAATCCACGAAAGAAACAGTTTAAAAAATTATTCATCCCATTGCACAGAAACCCTTGCATGCAGTTGTTGTGAATGTGTTTTAATGAAGACTGACTCTCCATGTTCAGTAGCCCTATGATAATGGTAGTTAGTTCTTGTCCAGGTCTGTTCACCATCTCACATGGTTTGTGTGCTGTCGTGGGAAACTGAAACACATCTGGATATCTTGCTTACACAATTTTGCACCATTAGACCTCTTGTGTTTACACAGTTGTCAGGATCAAGAAACGTAAAGAGATATTAAGGCTGCATTTTGCTGTTACACCCCCATTCAGAGTCGAATCATCCTCTGCCATCATGATTTCAACTGGCTTCTGGAGAACTAATTCTAGTCCAACCGGTCTACCTATAACTCTAGCTCCTCTCATCTGAATCAATGTAGTGAGTGTGCTGATTCTAATCACACAGCAAATTTAAAAGACTTTATTTGCTCTCTTCTAGGGGAGATAGCCATTTCACCATCACTTCTGGAAGTTCTCTATTTCGCTAATACATTTGGACAAAAAGATGGCACCCAAGTTGAGTCTCATAGTTCTGTTCCTTTTGTGGGGATATTAGTAAACTGAGAGTTCCAGCATCTTTCCTGCTTTTAAGAAACGAGCAGCTCATCATTTGTGTGCAGAAGATGTACTTTGCTTTTTTTTTGTTTTCTGTCATACATGGATTATGCATTTCAGTTGAATAGGATAAACAGCATGTCAGTTATCTGGTGTGTAGCTGTGGCTCCTGGATTCTAGGGCAGCACACACTCGGTCATAACAAGAGTTGTGTTTCTTGGAGGGTGTTGCCTCATTGGACTCAGAGGAGTCACTCACGGTGATGGGGCTGTCTCTTGCAAAGACCTCAGTGGACTCTCGCCATAAGCAATCCACAGATACTTTAAAGGAGTAATTGTTTGACTTTGGCCTGGATGTCTGCGTTGAGTTGTTGAAAATCTGTCTGCTATTCGATGTGGCAATTTTGATCTTCAGTGCAGCATCGACACGATCGACAACTGTGTATATCCCTATACTCCCATCGTCAAAGCCGACGATGATGTTCAGGTGTCTTTGAGAAAGTGCAAGAAAAGTTGGTGTTTTATATAGGGAGCAAGCACCGATGTTTTTGCCGTCAGCCAGTCTCATCACAATTAAGCTAGAAATCGCATCGTTTTCCTCCTCCTCCTCCCCATTCCGGAAGCAAATGTACACCAGGTAGCGACCATCTCGAGAGAGCCTCTGCCTCCAGATGACTCCGGAGGCATGAACCACCCGTAGTTTTCCACTGTGTAAATCCAGCACGTTGATATTTTCATCTCCCCGGGATATAATGCCTAGTTTTCCATTGGGAGAAATTTCAAAATCCTCCAGGTTTTTCAAGAAGTTGCTTGGAAGCTGCACACGTCGACAGATCACTTCATCAGTCAGGCTCCAGAGGTTCACGGTCTCGGCTGATGTGATAAACACGATGACGTCAGGACAGTCGGGGATCAACTTAAAATTCACAATGGTGATCCCGTCTTCACAGCAGAATTTCTTGGTGATACTTCCGGTCCAAAGACTGACTGCCAGCACTTTGCTTTTCGTCATCCCCACCACGAAGGTGTTTGCAGAGGTAATGAAGGCATTTTGCAAAGTGGTCAAAATGTTGCAGACTCTGTGGCCTGTGGCCAACCTCCAAACCCTGGAGGCGTTTTCCTCGCAAAGAGAGACCACAAACTGGTCATTGTGGGTGATCAGAAGCTGAGATATCCTCTGCCCATTAATTCGGAAGAGGTTTTCCCCACTGCTGGTGTGCCAGACATACTGGCTGCTTTTGTCGTCTGATGTCACCATTAGGTCCCCAGTGGATGTTAACACACAGTGTTCTACTATCCCTTCATGCTTAAATACCGCTTCAATGAATCCACTGCTGAAGTTCCATTTATGAACACAATCAGAGCCATCGAGAGAGTAAATGATTTCCCCCCTGGCAGGCAACACCAGACTCTGGATGGGTTTTCCAGTTTTATCGATATTGGACATAGCCGTGATGATGTCTATATCCCAGATGGAAAGAACACCACTGGTTGATAAAGACAGTAGCATATTGTGGTGACTAGATTTTACCAACTTAACTATGGTACCCGAGATTTCCTGCAAGCTTGCCATGCACTGTCCCGTGTCCCGTCTCCAGAAGAACACTGCCGGGGTATTCTCCATGGTCGCGATGATACAGTCTCCGTTTTTGGAGAGCACTGCAGATATAAAGCGTTCATTGTGCCTGGCTCGGAATTTTTCAGCTACCTTCCACATGCCAGTGTCTAAGAGCTCAATGCTGAGAGCTTTACAGATCAGAATCGCACTTTGGTCCTCTGAGAGCTCAATGCTCACCACTTCGCTGTCTTCCTTTCGACAGTCAAAGTCTTCAGTCAGCTGGGGGTTGGATATGTCCTCTGTATTCCAAACAGAGAGGCTCCCCTCACTGTCCACCATGACCATCTCTTGAGCTGTGTCCAAGATGAGAAGAAATTTTACAAAGCCACCTGAAAATTCTGATGTCACGGTACATATTTTCTCTCCACTCCCTAAGTGGAAAATGGTGGTATTGTTGAGGTACTGGCCACAGAAAGCATACACCCCATCTAGGGAGCACTGGACACATGTCACCTCATACCAGCAGTGGAACTGGTAGAGGGGCCATCCATAGAGCAGGTCAATGACAGTGACATCTTTGCTGGCCTCTAGCCATGCAAGGGCATGATTGACCGAGAGTGTAAATCCATTGATATAGGTGGAGCCGCTTCCGTGCTTGGTTCCTTTGATTTCCACCTCAGACAGGAGACAGGAATTGACATTGTCATAAATCAGCAAGGTGTTGTTGGTTGTAGCAACCACAAGGTACTTCTCGTCGCTGCTGAGCTTCATGCCTAGGATAACGGACTGGGCTGTAGTGATCTGCCGGAGTAGCTGGCGAGTTTCCACATCCCAGGTACTGATGGAACCGTTTTCCAGAGCTGTGAGAACAGTGCTGGGGTTACAGGTGGGGAGGATCTCTGTGACATGCAGGTGGCTGGATGCTAAGGGGAGACGCTCAGGGCTGTATGTCACATCCATGGATGAGTGGAGAGGAACAATGGAGCAGTATTTGGGTCCGTCTTTGTCACATTCTAAAAGGAGGTGCCTAAGTTTGGGCAGGGAACTCACAACAGGGAGCAGCCTTTGCTGGAGCTCTGCTGAAAGGGAGCCTGGGAACGCAATGACCTTGTTTCTGATGCCACGGAGCGTGCTGGCCAGGAACTTCAGCTCCTTTTCTTGTGAGTAGTTGTAAGCCAGTTCTATGTCGGCCAGCACTTTGTCAAACTGGCCAATTTTGATCATGGTGTAAAGCCAGCTGAAGTTCATGATGATTCCATAGAGAAGGTCATCGGTTTTCCCACACCTGGTCAGATGATACAAGAGCTCAGACATTTTCCGGTGATTGACAAAAAAGATGTCAGGCTCTAGTGGGTTACACTGGAAAACCCAGGGCTGGTCCGGGGCCTGCCTGTCGAAGGATGCTTGTTCCATGAAGTGCTTTTCTTCCTCAAGCAGACTTCTGTTCTCTAAGTCGAGGCAGCCGTTCAAGTAGGGGTCTTCCAGGCAGAAGGCTTTTCTCCTGCCTCCCGACCACACCCCCAGGAAGTAGTCTGCCAGGATTGTGTGCATCTCACGAAGGTTGCCGTCTTCCTGCAGATACAGCTTCTGAGCTATGAGCTGCAGGTGTCTGTTGGCCCACACTAAGAGCGTGACATTCTTCACATGTCTTTCTATTAAGTACCCATTGAGACCCTCCTTGAGCCTTGCAATATACAGGTAAGGTACTCTCAGGGGATTGCTGGGTCTGGTGTTCTCATTGAGTTCATTCATAACGCTGTTGTCCAGAGCTAACACATCTTCCAGTTCCATTTCACTCAAACCCATTTTGGCCATGGTGATGTAACCCAGAGCCCTGGAGACCAGTTTCTGACCACACTTCTTCTCTAGGGACCAGAATAGCTGCTCTATACTTTCATGGACAGTCACACAGAGGGAGGATTCATCCACATCCTTGTGAGATCTCCAGTGTCTCACCTCTCTGAAAGTTAGGTTCACAAACATAGGCAGGGTGCACTTGGAGAATGCATTATTTACATAAATCTGCTGGCCTGACGTGACCTTCCTTTTGACCCTCAGCAGCTGGTGTTTGAGGACCTGACTGCACATCTTTCTGTCCCGGGGAATCAGCTCGATGTAGTTGTCTTCTTCATGGATAAGGCACCGTAGTTTCTGCAGGATCCCATGTTTGTTAGGCAGTGTGGAGAGGATGATCCGCACGAACCGGGGAAGATGCGCAGGCAGCCACCAGAGCTTCCTAGCCTCATCATTCTCCGAGAGCTGCTCTAGGGCATCAAATATTATCACCAGAGGTCTCTGCAGTGAAGACTCGTTCAGCAGGTTTATAAACAAGTCACGAAGGTCATGGATCTTCTTAGGAAAACTTTGAACCAGACACCGGTAGTTGACTGCCAGCTGTTCGCAGACACTTAGAAGAAGTGTTCTCAGATCGATACTCATGTCTGTTGTTCCTAGAAATCTCACAATGACAACTGGGTCAGAGTCTGGCCCTGTGTCTTCATGTAGCCAGCCATAAGCCTAAAACATACAAGCAGAGTTTAGAACAGTGCTGTGTTTTACACAGCCATAATCAACAAGGTTCCCTCCTGGAGCTCAGACCAATACCATCCTTACAGAAAAAAAAAGCCCCGATCCAATAAATGCACAGGCCACCTAGGAAGGCCAAAGTGATGGTACTAAACTCACGCACAGATCTGTAGGTGGGACTCACAGGCAGCAATGATACTTCTTAACCATAAGGAAATAATATTTGTTTGAGTTCTAAAAACCACAGGCTGCTCAATTACCATAAATCTGAGGGCAAAGTCTGATCTTTTTTTTTTTTTTGTCTAAATCCCTAACTTTTGGTAGTTGTTAGCACACAGTATATACTTAGTGTTTCTTTAACTTAAGTAATGATTTATAAATTGCATAGAGTCAATGTTTTCATTAATTGAGAGTGTATAATTCCATATATGGGTGGTCAACTTTTAGTTAATTAGAATGTAACAAAATATTCACCACCAGTATTATATCCAATAGAATCTTTTGTAACTGAGTGTTATTTTTGTGATTCTACAGGGTCATCATTTGTGATAGTTATTTCCCTCATAAAAATCTATATAATTTGAGATGGAAGAGATGGCTCTCAGTTATGAGTGACTACTCTTGAAGAAGAACTTCTCAGGGAAGTTGAGACTCTGACCTGGTGATAGTTTGACTAAGAACGGCCCTCATAGGCCCAAATATTTGAAGAATGCTTAGTCATCAGGGAGTGGGAGTAGCACTACTTGAGAAGGATTAGGAGGTGTGGCCTTGTTGGAGGAAGTACGTTACTGACTTTCTTCCTGGTGCCTCTAGATTCAGATGTAGAACTCTCAGCTGCCTCTCCAGCACCATGTCTGCCTAAAATTGTCATGGGTCCTGCCATGATGACAATGGACTAAACCTCTAAAACTGTAAGCCAGCCCCAATTAAATGTATTCCTTTATTTATTTTTTTTTTTAAAAAGTGACTGCTCTCTGTTTGTAGCATCCACATTAGTTGGCTCACAACAATCTGTAGCTCCACCTCCAGGAGACTGGTACCCCTTTGGCCTCTAAGGATATTTGCACTCAAGCTCTCATACCCATACACAACGTACATAATTAAGAATAAAAATAAATCACTAAAGTCTACATAATTCTGGTTGTAAGAGGTTAGTTAATTGCTGTGCTTTCAAATATTCCACTGTATAGACAGGTGGCCATCATTTAATATGATCTCTCTGAAGGGCACATGGATTGACAGTGATATTTAATAAGAGAGGAAACTGAAGCTCAAGCTAGATCACTAAATTGCTTCAAGTGGAATGGTCATTAGAAGCAAAACTGAAGTAGAGCCATATCTCACATTCATTCTGTATGCCCTTCCCCCCTCCTCTTCCTCTTCTTCTTCCCTCCCTCTCTCCCTCAATCCCTCATTCCTTCCCCCCTTCCTCCCTTCCCTCTTTCTTTCCTCCCTTCCTTGTAGAGCTAAGGGAATAAAGCATATATGGACCAGCAAAATTCACTATTATAATTTTTTATGGCCGAAAAGTCAAAGTTGAGAAGGAATATGATCAAAGTACAAAAGAGGCCCCCATGCAGTATTTTACAGAGATAAAGCCTTTCAGCTATTCTATTACCAAGAATGCTCTTTAGAAAAGAAATGAATAGCCCATGAATTCTATTATATACTATATGTAGATTTTTTCTATAAATTTGGAAGTTTGGGTCTTTGTGATAGTTCAGAGTAAGAAAAAATGTAAGATTCAAGGTCTATGGATATGAGTTGGATAAATGACACAGCATAAGAAGTTTTCTGCTACTTAGGTTTGGTGCTGGAGGCTGCTTTTGGGGATGACAGCAATGCCATGCACCGATGGTTCACTGGTAGCTGATCAGAACCCAAACACAGTCTGTTTGACTTGATGTTGATGGCTCACACGCTGAGGTTGCTGCCTATGTTCTCTTTGTGTACTGCCCTAGACTCACATGAGACAAGCATGAGATGCCTATTAGAAGCAAGAACACTAGACAGTGAAACTTGTTGCTGACACATAGCTAGTCATTTGCCAGTAGAGACAAATGGTGAGATGGGGGAAAAGAAACTGGTGAGCAAAACCTTGGACTATGTGTATCCAGATATGCACCAGATCGCCAGAAGACAGCCCAGTCATCATTAAAGATCAACTTCTCATGACTAGCATCCTGCAGAGTGGGGATGCTTCTGCGTATGCACACGTTAGCCTGTCTCATGCAATCTGTGACCTGGCATGCACATGAAGGCACACCACATGGATCTTCTGCTTCATCAGTTCAACAATATTTGTTCCTTGGAACAGGAAGGAAATCCCCATCAAACTTCTTATATGCCCTTCACTGTGTCACTAGTGTGCTTGTGAGAAATGATCCTGAAGTTTGAAGGTGCGGACTAGTTAAACCAGAGTTTAAAGTCTCTCTCTCTCTCTGCCTTCCCCTCAATTTATTCTGATAGGACATGATACCTAAGGTCAGGTCTCTACCTCATTGTGTACTTAACTAAAGAAGTGGTTGCATCTTGGAACACAAGCATGGAAAGCAGCCAAACATGATGAACTAAAACATGGCCAGTTAGGTGAAGAATCACATACCTGATTCTCACCTGTAAATTTGCTCTGGCACCAAATCCCCACAATAGGTACAACACAGCCAACCCTGTTTTTGTACTCATGGTGACCAATTTGATATTGTGCAGCACATGACAAACAACAGGACTATTCAGAGAGATAGAGAAGGCTCTGCTAGACAGCGTACAGAGGAACGACATAACAGTTCTAAGTGACCATCTAGTAGAAGCTGTTCTACTTTAACTCCAAGCGTAAAGGAAGTTAAAATGGATCTGGTTTCGTACAGTTTAGGCTGACATGGCAAGATAGTAGACATTATATTTTAGAATGAAGTCACAGAATTGTTATCCCAGCCCGGGTCTTCTGGTCTAGGGTTCTGAGGGCCAAAGAGTACCTGGGTATTTCCCATGAACCCAATGTGAAGCTTCAAGGAGAGGGAGAAGGTAAGGTTTGGTGCTTTTCTTGTCCCTAGGCTTGCCTGAGGAATTTGCTGGTCCATGGAGGCACTCTTACCCCAAAGGCTATAGAAGTTTGTTAATGAATGTCTAAGAAGTGATAAAACAATGAGCAAGAAAAAGACGCAATGCCCCGCATTTAGGGAGGTGCAATGAGATACCATTAGTGGGTCCAGGCTTGAAGAAAGGAGGGGAAGAAACTTCTGGAAATGATGGGAAGGACTCAGAGGAGATGGTGGGCAGCTTTTAGTGTTTCCTGAGAGTTTGGTGTTCACTCACAGCAGCATGGGTCATGTGATAACTTCCTGGGTGACTCACCTTCCTAGAACTTCCACACTACAACTCAGTAGAGATTATAAACGTGGTTGGGGTTAGAAAAAGAGGGAGGAAAAAAATGCTATGTCAATAAAGACATTCATGTTCTCATACCCACAGTAGGATGCTTGCCTGTGGTAGGCCTCAGATGAAGGAGAAAAATATAGACAAAAGTGTTAATTATCACTGTAGGTAGGACATACTTATTGTTGGACTGAGACTGATTTAGTGACTAGAGAAACTGGAAGACAAGGTTTTGACCTGACAAGGCTGAGAAAGGTTTTCAAGAATTGGGTCCCCCTTTCATCCTAATGAGGTGGGTGGGTGGGGACAGGGAGTCACAATAAAAAGCAGTTTTATAGTCATGTCCCCATGCATCCTGTTCTCACACTGCATATCTGTTACACTGGCAGGAAAGAAACACAGAAGTAGCCATCCTAAAAAGTCTAGTTATAATCAAATAGCAAGCACAGAAAATTGAATTTGATCAAAGGGGGAAAATGTTTCTACAAACAGAAGGGAAAGTATAGATTTATTTTTTTATTTTTATTTATTTATTTATTTATTTTTTACCTTTTTTGCTACTTCAGCTAGCAGTAGAGTCTTCCCAGTGCATGGTCCCCCATACACAATGAGAGGGTTGATATGCCCAGTTTTGCTTGGAAGGATGTATTTATGCAAGATGTTTAGTGATTCACATTTGTATTCATAGAAGGAGGCGTATGTTTTACACAGTGAGGAGTGCTGCAGGATTTCATCATATAGCGTATCAGTCTCTGTGTCAAAGTTCTGTTGTACTGTTGCCTGAATTATATCAATCATGTCTTCATAAAATTGCTTACCAAGTCCTTCTATGTAATGGTTTTCTATCTCTTGGGAATAGCCCAATTTCATGTCACAGTGAGTGACAGATGTGTACACTCTCAGATTAGAGGATGCAACGATGGTAGGAATGAATTCATCCCTGAGTTTTATCAGCTTCTCTTGAGCTTCTGGGTCACGGATGATTCTTGGGTCTGTTCCAGTTATGTCCATGTATTTTCCCATCTCTGGGATTTTGACGAAGCGTTCGATGTTAGCAATCTTCCTGATGTAGCATACACACTTCTTCAGAAATGCTGGAGTTTGCTTGCCTAGAGCAAAGTCAAACTCATCCTCGATAGCTGGAAGAAGATAAGACGGGATTTATTGCCTTGATCGAAGGAACCATGTGCCCAAATTCCCGACATGTAGCTCTTAGTCACTTTGAGAGATGTTATTTGCTTATAATTTGTAGAGATGAAACCTGTGGAGTCATTTCTTAAGTTAGCATTAGTCTTTTCCTAAGCATGTAGAATCTAGAAGAGTAGATATTTTTCATAAATTATTTTATTTCCTTCCCAATGGGAAGGAAAACCAGCTTGGCAAGGCAAACATGCCAGGTTCATGGTGATGATTTTTAAGATGTGACTTTAATTTCCCTCTCTAGCTAGCTTTAGCCCTTTTAAATGTGGAAGCATCTGGGTCTCCATGGGGCCAGGAAACATGGAGGTAGCTAGGTGACGTAGCTAGGCTCTGGTTCCTTGCCAGGCCCCCCTTTCCAATGCAGAGTCATCCTTTAGTTTGAGGTGTATTGTAACCTAAACAAATGGGCTGAAATAGAAATGAAAAAGCACATCCTAAAATAAAATATAACTATGTTCTGAATTCTGGTCTATCTTAATTCATGATACTGCTCCATTTCATGGGCTCAGAAAGGTATAGAAAATGACTTATATAGGACATCATTTCTTCTGAATTAAACCACATGTCTTATAGTACATAGAGGTGCAGAGAAGTAAGTATGCATTATAAGCCTCCCTCCCTCCCTCTCCCCTTCCCACCCTCCCTCCCTTTCATTCGTTTCTTCCCTCACATCCTGGTTAGACTTTTTATCAGCTAGACACAAGCCCCACGGGAAGAGGAAAGTCAATGGAGAACATACCTCCATCCAATTGTCCTGTAGACAAATCATTCTGTTTAATGATTGATGTGTTATGACCCAGCCCACTGTGGGTGGTGCTACTCTTAGGCAGGTGGTTCTGAGTGGTGTAAAAAAGCAGGCTGGGGAGGGTGAATTTGGAAAGATGGTTTAGCAGATAAAAGCACTGGCTACTCCTTCAGAGGACCTGGGTTTAATTCCTAGCACCCAAATGGCAACTTACAACTGTCTATAACTCTAGTTCTAGAGGGTCCAACACTCTCACAGAGACCAATATGCACCAGGGCAAGACACCAATGCACACACAAGAAAGAAAGGAGGGAGAGAAGGAAGGAAAGAAGGAAGGAAGGAGGGAAGGAAGGGAGGAAGGAAGGAAGGAAGGAAGGAAGGAAGGAAGGAAGGAAGGAAGGAAGGAAAGAAGGAAGCAAGCAAGCCTGGGGAATGACTTAGTAAGCAGCACCCTTCCATGGCTTGCTTCTACATCAGCTCCTGATTCCAGGCTCCTGCCTTGAGCTCCTGACCTCAATGCTAGCTTTCTTCTGTGATGAACTATTACCAGGCTGTGGAAGACGAAAGAAATCCTTTGCTCCCCAAGTTGTCTTTGGTCATAGTATTTATCACAGCAACAGAAAACAAACAAAACCCCCCTTTCTGCTTCCCTTCCTCCCTGTTTCTCCTCCCTTCCTCCTTCTGTCTTTCCTCTCTCCCTTCCTCCTTCTGTCTCTCCTCCCTTCCTCCCTTCCCTTCCTCCCTCCCTCCTTCTGTCTCTCCTCCCTTCCTCCCTGTCTCTCTCCTCCCTTGCTTCCTCCTTCTCTCTCTCCTCCCTCCCTCCCTCCCTCCCTCCTTCTGTCTCTCCTCCCTTCCCCCTTTCTCCCTTCCTGTCTTTCTACCTTCTTTTCTTCAAGTAATCCTCACTCTTTCTTTCATAAACTGACCTTTCTTGAGCAACTATTATGCACTATATGTCCTGTCAGTTGTGTTCAGTGCAGGTTGAGAGAAAAGAGGCTAAAAGAGACAGAGTCTGGAGACCCTGTAACTACCATGGAAGTTGGAAGTTAGGGGCCTTTGCCTAAATTATGGCTTTTTCTGGAATTCTTGTGATAATAGTTTTCCCCATAATGACAGCAAACAGTTTTGACTTTAACAAAGGTAGATAAGCTTATGGCCACAGGAATTCTGTAGACTGAGTCATGATCTCAATGCATCTTACACAGTGTTTGAGCCAGCCACTGTGGTTAAGGGAGCAGGCTACTGTGCTTCTATGACTCATATCTAAGTTCCTTTCACAGGAGATAGATAAGAGAAGTTGTTAGGAGCTTGGACACTGGGGGCTATAGAGGAAGCAGCTTCTGGTCCATCTATCTTCCAGCCCCTGGGGAAAGTGTTGGTGAACATTTTGGATTGGCCACTGCATGCTAACATGATCAGGAAGAAAAAGGAAGTGATCCACCTGTGCTATCCACAGACAATGTGTCACCGATTCCCAGAGATAGATATTGTCACTTGGACTTTCAGAGAAAAGCTCACTGTAACTGTCTGGTATTACTGTCGAATCTGTGGGAAGAGGGTGCTAATGGGGAATTTCAGACCATAAGAGGGGATGCAGATAAATCACCGCAGGAAAAAAATCCATCTAAACGTGGCTCGGGAGGGAAGCAGGCTGTGCACAGAGTGCCTGCAGTGCCATAAATGAATCCGAATAAATGAGCAATGTGATACAAAGTCCACGTTCTGTATCGTGGGGGCAATGAGCACCATCTTGATTGGCTGACAGGGGTAGGGAATCTGTGTTCATAATTTCTGCTGTACTTTAGCTCTGAGATTCCCCCCACATGCTATGTGGTAAAGGTTTGTCCCCCTAGAGTCCATTACTGGGATGTGGCTGAACTTTTAAGAGGTGGGTGTGGTCCAGTCAGAGGTCTCAGGTTGTCAGGGTACGTCTTTGAAGGGACTTCTGGGATCCTGGGGTCTTCTGTCTCTCATTTTTGTTCCTCACTATGAGGCAAATGGTTTTTCTATAAGCTGCTGCTGTCGTATGTGGCCTTACAACAGGCCCAAAGGCAGTGGAGCCAACTGATTGACCATAGCCTAGAGGCTCCAAAACAAAATCAAATAAGTAATTTTCAGTGGATCATAACAGAAAACTGGATAAGAGAATTCCTGATAGGTGTGCATACATTTTCCAACTTTCCTTACGGGGCATTGTTTGTACATTCTGTCTTCATGCGTGCTTTAGTGGCCTTCAGTTTCCTAGGTCACAACACTCAGGGAGGGTAACTTAGGGACAGACTCCCAGGCATTTTTATGTTTCCCAGAGTCACACTACGTAGTCCAGGCTGGCACTGAACTCACAGTCTTCCTGCCCCAGACTTCCAAGTGCTGGGATTACAGGTGTGTAGCACCAAGCCCACTGACAGTTCTCTAGAATAGAGACCTTGAACAAGTGTTTTCCAGTGAGGTGCTTGAATGCTGGAGCTGTTCGGTTATAAACCTGTTTTTTTTTTTTTGTTTGTTTGTTTTTTAACATAAAGAAGAGCAAAGCTTTCCTCTGGGCCCCTGTTCTAGTCAAGCACATTTTAAAGAACAATGTTTTGTTCTTGATAAAGATGAAAGGCCAGAGCCTGGAAATGATCAAGAAAAGGTCCCAAAGGAGCAAAGATAAAGACAGTACTTCTTCTTGATACATTTAGTGCTCTCTCCCTCTCTCTTCCCCCATCTCGCTAAGGTTTCATCACTGTTTGGGCCTGGCCTGTCAGGAATATGAAAGACCAGGCTCAAACTCACAGAGATCCACCAGCCCCTGCCTGCCATGTACTGGAATTAAAAGAGTGAGCCACCAAGCCCACCAAGTTTATAGTATTTTTTTCCCTACATATTTTTATCTGAAACGAGGTGCACTAAGCAAGACCTTAGTTTCCCCTCTGCCCGGCAGAGCAAAACAGAGCAAATGCATCTGCTAACATAGTTCCAGTGTGTGAACATTATCCCACTCACGGGGGTGATGTTATTCATAAAGTTTACTCATAAAGTTTCTTACAGAAAAATTTACCCCTGAATTAGTAAGTGTCACACACAAGGAAGTAATCTCAGTTCTGTGTGAGGTAGTGTTTTCTTTAAGTTCTGCAAGATTGGAGAAGCACAAACATTAACCCGTCCTTTAAAAAAAAACCCACTCTGAAATAGAATAATCAATGCCCCTATCTCCTGGAATAAAATGGAGTGCTGGGATCTATCACCGAAATTTTGTCTTTTAAATCTTTAATTTTTTTTCAATAGTCCACTCTTTATACCCCTCCTGGTTATCTCCCCAATGATTCCTTATCCCATTCCTCCTCCCCCATTTCCAAGAGGATGTCCCCACCCCAACCCACCAGGCCTCCCTACTCCCTGGGGTCTCAAGTGTCTGGAGGGGTAGGTACATCTTCTCTCACTGAGACCAGAGTAGGCAGTCTCCTGCTGTAGAGGTCAGATTTAGTTTTAAGAGGCCCCTCTACTCCTTCCTCCACTTCTTGCTTTCATGCTAAAATGTCCTGATGGCTTGCATCTAGGAGTCACCAAAATTATTTATAGCTCGAAAACCTATTGAAAAGGTGTGTATTCAGTGATTGAGGGTCAAGCACTTTTGGGGTTTTGACAAATGAGTTTTGTGATTTAAGTATAAAAGCTCCATGATACTGGGGCCACATTGGAACATGGTCCTGGGAATCTGGGTTCCCAGGCCAGAGCGCTCAGAACAGCAATCTGAAAGTGCAGTTACTATTGTTTTTCATTAACAGTTTTTTTTTTATTGTGAACTTTAAGATGAAATTCTATCCTTCAGGTCCTGGCTTTCCTACAGTTTCCGACAGAGGCTTCCCTGCCTGTCTGTGGAAGGTTACAGACTAGTCGGTAATGAGGAGCGTGCCTGCCTGGTTGTGTGTGTGTGTGTGTGTGTGTGTGTGTGTGTGTGTTCGTATATGTGTGTGTGTGTGAGTGTATGTATGTGTGTGTGTGTGACTATGTATTTGTGTGTTTGTGTGTGTGAGTGTGTGTTTGTAACTGTGTATTTGTGTGTGTGTGTTTGATATTTTAATATAAAGGTAAGTCCTGGCACATACCCTTCTCCCTGGCTTCCCATGTCACCCCTAAGCTTCGTCAGACAGCCATCTCCGTTTCTGTTGTCACCCTCCTCAAACCTGACTTTCTTGCTGTTCACGAAGTTCCCAGAATAAAGCCTTGCCTGTGTTGAGCTTTCTAAGAGGCTGATTGATGGGCTAGGATGTTGTGATTTTGGAGAACTGGAATGTTGCAGGTCCAGAGCCAAATTATCTTAGATTACCTTTAGCCCCATAAATCGCCACTTACTGCCTGCCTCGGCTTTGTCCAAACATCTTCCTGACTATCAGGAAAGATCTTTTCTGGAATGTACATACAAACCGACCCTGAGATTCCATTGATTTACAGTCGTAAAATGTTGTCAGGCAACATTTAATGCCTATAGCAGGGAATTCCCTACTGTGCTGTAACCCACCTACTTGATGTTTCTATCAATGTATCTGAAAATGTCTTGATCTATTGCTTTCTTTTGTAACTATAAAAGCTTGAGGAAACTGCTACCATGTTGTACATGGTATTTGAAGTAAACGGAACCTGTGCTCCCAGGCTATAGTGATTTGTGTTTGGCTCCAGAACAAAGCCCTATTTCCTTGGCTGAGATCTGTGCTTGTGCTTGACACCCAATCTATTCCTGCTGAGGGATTCGAACCAGTTGGTCCCACTGCCTGTAATCTCCACCTTAGAGAGTCATGGTATTGCTAACTCTGATTCTTTCCATCTTCAATATAAAAAAATCACCAACTAAGCTCACCCTACCTATAAGAGAGCCCCAGCATCCCTCCTCAACCACGATTTTTTTTATAACTATGTTTTATTCAAGTTACAAGTTATTTAATTTCTGAAACAATGTAGCTCATTTATTTCTTGGTGATCATTTCTTTGCCTCTCTGGAAATAAGTTTCCAGGAGAGCAGAGAACTCCCTTACCCGTTACTGTCTCCCCAGAGCTTGCCTCAGAGTTGACCAGGATAGGTCCCCATACATTTGCTGTGAGATGAAGAGGGAATGATTTGCTCAGAAAAGACACAACAGCAGAGTCTTGGCTATTACACCCAGCCACCTCTGAACTTCTGAAATCACATTTGCTAGAGAAGCCTGCACACTAAGGAAAGGATCTCCTGTGAGTTGACACTTGTCTTTCTGGGATGTAGAAGCGTTTATCAATTTAAATGTGCTCGGTACTAAGTGGGATTAAATTTATAGACTCCCGAGAGGGATGCCGTGCATGCTTCCGGGGTTTTATCCGTTTCTTAATTTTCTGAAGACATGTGGACATTACCTGAGAACAGGTACCTCTTAGCCTGGCTGTGCTTCATTTTCCCCTGCTCATGCAGCAGCTTGACAGCAGCTTTAAATATTGTTTTGATTTCATCCGATATTTCTTGCCATGGCCTCTCGTGTTCACCACTGGCAGAAGGCTGTGTCTAGGAAAAGGTGAAGGTGGGGAGTTAGTCTCAAAAATCATGAAGGATAAATCAGTATTTAAAAGCAAGATTGGTATATGCCAGGGCTATGAAAGTTGGTCTTTCCAATGCCTCACTTCATCCTCTTTTCCCCAATAGCCCTGAAGTAGGAAAGCATCTCCATATTACAGGTGAACTTGCCCTGGTTACATGAAGGCATGTCCCAGTGTTGTTTTCTGGGTTTGGCTGTAGTTCCTATTGGTTATTTATGTGCCGGGAGTTTGAACCCTATTTCTCCTGGCAATGTTGGGACATGAGATGTCATAGAGGGTGGTCACCAAAATGCCACCCTTGGAAGATGTCAATATCATCTTTATTGAGCCCCAGGTAGTTCTTGAGGGACTGGGCTCTTATGAAAAGGATCAACCTAGCCTTTGAAGCTCTCTGGTTTCTTGTCTCACCATGAGATTTCTTCTGCATGAGTTTCTACTGTCATACTATGGTCAAGAAGGTTCTTATTAGGGCCTCAGGAGATGGAGGTGCTTGCCTTGGATTTTCAAACCCCCAAACTGTGAGCTAAAGGAAATTCTTTCCTTAGAAAGCAGCCAGACATTATATTTTTGTTATAGTAACAACAAATGGGCCTCAGACATGTTTTATTATTTACTATAGCTTTCCCTCTTGAAGTTTGATTTTAAATATCATAACAACATAATCTTTACAGTGTCCTCTGAAAAAGAGAGAAGAAAGTTAAAGGGGAGACATTTGTGTGTCACCATATATCTTTAATTTTTTGCTTCATTTTTTTGTAATTGTCTAAGAAAGAAAGTGGTGAAATTGTTTTACAGGAAGGAAATATTTATTTATTTTTATTATTTAAGTACATCTTATACATCAAACATATTAATAACATTGAGTATTTTGAGGATGGAATAATACATAAAATTTGTTCAACTTTTATATTCATATCCTTTCATACCCTAAAAATATCATTAATGACTACTTAATACTATCTATAACTGAGGATCCTATATCTAATGTTGAATACTAAATTGTTTCAAAACATACAAAACATTCTTTGGGAATTAAGCATAGTAAAAGAACATAAAATATTAAACATGGATCATTAAGAAATATATTCAAAAGCTCTTATATGTTACCACCTGACATAGTGAGAGAGTATTTTGCATTATATATCTCTGTGTATTGTCTAACAATCAGTTTACTTCAAAAAGATTATCAGTGTTTCTAGGAGAGAAATTATTATATCAGTAAGTATATTTTAAAAAATTTAAAATATCAAAAATTCTTTGAAGTTAAACATTAAGAAAATGCCAATTTCAAGCACAGTGAGAAAAATTATCAGTAATACTTCCATGATGTTGGTAGAGCATGATTTTAATATCTTCAACAGTTAATATTCAACAAACAGAATAATTATTTTAAGATATATCTCCCTTTTCATTTCAGATTTTATTAATTTGGATACTGCCTCTGTGCTCTCTGGTTAGTCTGGCTAAGGGTTTATCTATTTTGTTGATTTTCTCAAAGAACCAGCTCCTGGCTTTGCTGATTCTTTGTATAGTTCTTTTTGTTTTATTTGGTTGATTTAGCCCTAAGTTTGATTATTTCCTGCCATCTACTCCTCTTGGGTGTATTTGCTTCTTTTTGTTCTAGAACTTTCAGGTGTGCTGTCAAGCTGCTAGTGTAAGTTCTCTTCAGTTTCTTTTTGGAGTCACTTAGAGCTATGAGTTTTCCTCTTAGCACTGCTTTCATTGTGTTCCATAAATTTGGGTATGTTGTGGTTTCATTTTCATTAAACACTAAAAAAGTCTTTAATTTCTTTATTTCTTCCTTGACTAAGTTATCATTGAGTAGAGCGTTGTTCAGCTTCCATGTTTATGTGTGTTTTCTGTTGTTGTTGTTGTGTTATCATTGAGTAGAGTGTTGTTCAGCTTCCATGTTTATGTGTGTTTTCTGTTGTTATTGTTGGAATTTAAGACCAGCCTTAGTCTGTGGTGATCTGATAGGGTACATGGCATTATTTCAATCTTCTTGTATCTGTTGAGGCTTGTTTTGTGACCAATTATATGGTCAGTTTTGGAGAAGGTACCATGAGGTGCTGAGAAGAAGGTATAGACTTTTGCTTTAGGATGAAATGTTCTATAAGTATCTGTCAGACCAATGTGGTTCATAACTTCTGTTAGTTTTATGTGTCTCTGTTTAATCTCTGCTTCTGTAATCTGTCCATTGCTGACTGATCTGTCCATTGCTGAGAGTGGGGTGTTGAAGTCTTCCGCTATTATTGTGTGGGGTGTGAGGTGTGCTTTGAGCTTTAGTAAAGTTTCCTTTGTGGATGTGGGTGCCCTTGCATTTGAAACATAGATGTTCAGAATTGAGAGTTCATCTTGGTAGATTTTTTCCTTTGACCAGTATAAAGTATCCTTCCTTATATTTTTTGATAACTTTTGGTTGAAAGTTGATTTTATTCGATATTAGAATGACTACTCCAGCTTGTTTCTTGGGAACATTTGCTTGGAAAATTGTTTTCCAACCTTTTACTCTGAGGTAGTGGCTGTCTTTGTCACTAAGGTGCATTTCCTGTATGCAGCAAAATGCTAGGTCCTGTTTATGTATCCAGTCTGTTCGTCTATGTCTTTTTCCTGGAGAATTGAGTCCATTGATGTTAAGAGATATTAAGGAAAAGTGATTGTTGCTTCCTCTTATTTTTGTTGTTAGAGGTGGAGTTATGTTTATGTGACTCTCTTCTTTTTGGTTTGTTAAAAGAAGATTATTTTCTTGCTATTTCTAGGGTGTAGTTTCCCTCCTTGTGTTGAAGCTTTCCTTTTATTATCCTTTGAAGGGCTGGATTTGTGGAAAGATATTGTGTGAATTTGATTTTGTCATGGACTACCTTGGTTTCTTCATCTATGGTAATTGAGAGTTTTGCTGGGTATAGTAGCCTGAGCTGGCATTTGTGTTCTCTTAGGGTCTGTGTGACATCTGCCCAGAATCTTCTGGGTTTCATAGTCTCTGGTGAGAAGTCTGGTATAATTCTAATAGGTTTGCCTTTCTATGTTACTTGACATTTTCCCCTTACTGCTTTTAATATTCTTTGTTTAGTGCATTTGGTATTTTTTATTATTATGTGATGGGAGGAATTTCTTTTCTGGTCCAGTGTATTTGGAGTTCTTAGGCTTCTTTTATGTTCATGGGCATCACTTTCTTTAGGTTAGGGAAGTTTTCTGTAATTTTGTTGAAGATATTTATTGGCCCTTTACGTTGGGAATCTTCACTCTCTTCTATACCTATTATCCCTAGGTTTGGTCTTCATATTGTGTTCTGGATTTCCTGGATGTTTCAGGTTAGAACCTTTTTGCTTTGTGCATTTTTCATTTTCTTTGACTGTTGTGGTCAATGTTTTTTATGGCATCTTCTGACCCTGATATTCTCTTTTCTATCTTTTGTATTCTGTTGGAGGTGCTTGCATTTATGACTCCTGATCTCTTTCCTAGGTTTTCTATCTTCAGAGTTATCTCCCTTTGTGATTTCCTTATTGTTTCTATTTCCATTTTTAGATCTTGGATGGTTTTGTTCATTCTCTTTGCCTGTTTAATTGTGTTTTCCTGTAGTTCTTTAAGGGATTTTTGTGTTTCCTCTTTAAGACCTTCACGATGTTTACCTGTGTCCTCCTGTGTTTCTTTAAGGGAGTTATTTATGTCCTTCTTAATGTTCTTTATCATCATCATGAGAAATGATTTTGGATCCAAATCTTGCTTTTCCAGTGTGATGGTGTATCCAGGACTTGCTATGTTGGAAGAACTGGTTTCTGATGATGCCAAGTAACCTTGGTTTCTGTTGCTTATATTTTTATGCTTGCCTTCTGCCATCTGATTATCTCTAGTGCTACCTGCCCTCAGTATATCTGACTGGAGCCTGTCCTTCCTGTAATCCTGGTTGTGTCAGAACTCCTCAGAGTTCAGCTGTCTCTGTGATCCTGTGATTCTGTGATCCTGTGATCCTGAGATCCTGGGTGTGTCAGAGCTCCCAGGAGTGAAGCTGCCTCTGGGACTCTGAGATCCTGGTGTGACCAAGATCCTGTGATCCTGTGATCCTAGGCATGTTAGAGCACCTGGGAGTGGAGCTTCCTCTGGGTGTTGTGGGACTGGTTGTGGAGTTCCTGCCGAAGGTCTGCTCAGGGCACCTGACTAGACAGGAAGGAACCCATCCACTAGTCGGATGGAGTTCCTTCGTGCTTGAGTCCCAATGGTCCCAGTTACGTCTGGTTTTGGTGCAAATGTTATATCCTTCTCATCTCTGGTCCTATAATCCTGGGAGTGTTAGAGTGCCTGGGAATGGATCTTCCTCTGGTTGTTGTGGGACTGACTGTGGAGTTTGAGCACAAGTGAAGGAAATATTAATATAGCCTTGGAAAATTTATAAAGTCTTATTCATGCATTTATTTATTTAACATTGATTATAAATGATTTATACATAAATAGCTTTGGAGATTTTAAGAATGATTTACATTTCACTGGAGGATCATAGAAATAAGTGGAGACAAAGCAAACAAACAATTAAATAGTCACATAGGAGCAAATGTCCCCAGACCACTGTGTGAAACAGCTTTCTGGTTTTACCTTCTATCCTGTCTACATTGACTCTTATATACTCAACCCTGGGATGCTTTGGATCTAACAGCCCTATCCAAAAGAACATTATTATTGCAGATATGCTAAGTAATGACAGTGTTTATACGAGGAAATCAATGACTTTGACATGATTTCATCAGCATGAAGAAGATATCAGAAAGACAAACGTAAGAATGAAGACCATGGCTAACCTATCATCATTCTCTCGAAGCTGTCTGGGAACCAGCCATATCCAGAATGATCTCTTTGAAAGATAGATGGGTATCAGTCTTTTGAAAATTCATCTAAACATTCAAATGGTCAACGAGAACTACTCTGCTCCATTTTCCCCTTCACTAAGTTTTAAAGGGCATATAATAGATATACTTCAGGGCCAGATTGATCAGGAAAAGCATAAGCAAATTTACTCTATGATTCTATACAAACTACAAGTACATAAACTGTTGAAAGTGTTCAAGGAGAACTATCAGAAATGTATTAAAATGTACAATAACGAGTCCATGAAAATAGTGAAGCATATTTTTTGAAAGGATCCATAAAATGAATGCACAAACAATATAAATGTCACACACAATTTTCATAAAATAAAAATATAACTGTTGGATTTGGAAATCAGCATATTAACAGCATAGAAACAGCTGAAGAAAGCATCAAAGCATCAATAAACTGGAATAAATACCTGAAGTACTCTTATGGAAAGAGGAGAGAAAATTGATATTGTGGGGAAGAATGGAGATATTGAGACAGACCTAGACTGTCTAGTGGAAATTTGATTGAGGAACCAACAGGGAAATTTGAAGTGCTTCAGTTTGCTTCCTGTTGCTGTGATGAACACCATGACCAAAGCAACTCAGGAGAGGAAAGGGTTTCTTTGGCTTATGGGTCCAGGTTATGATCTGTTATTGAGGGAAGTTAAGGTGAAGCTCAAGCAGGAACTGAAGCAGACCACATGGAGGAACGGTGCTTGTTGACTTACTCCCTGGCTTATGCTCAGCTAGCTTCCTTATATTCCCTGGGATCATGTGCCTAGGATGGTAATGCTCACAGTGTGCTGGGCCCTCCTGTGTCAACTAGAATGAAAGCAATGCTATACAGACATGTGCACAGGCCAATCTGATGGAGGCACTTTCTTTCATTGAGATTCCTTCTTTCCAGGTGTCATTAGGTTTGAGCCAAGGTGACAATAAGAACTATCCGGGACAGGAGGTAGTAGAAGATACATTGGTAAGATAATGGTGGAATGATTTTGGGACTATAATAGGATATGTGGATTTACACATTACAGGCACATAATCTGATTGACATGGATGCGAACCAGAGCTAACGAAATCATAATGTCTTCAGATCCCCTGAGAGCGTTTGTAACTGATGACTCTCATTAATGTAATTTACAGTCTACTCCAGATAAAAGGAAAATCACCTTAGAGGGAAAGTCAGAGAAGGCAGACTTACTGAGTTTTTGTTGCTTCTTGGCACCTCCAGCCTAGGTCTGAGGTAATAGGCTGCTGGCACAGAGTTCTCATCCCGACAGTACCAATCTTCCAGTAACTTGGTCTCTAGTTTTGCTTCGACAGCAGCATCCAAAATCATTTCAAACTCTGAAGCTTCTACTTCCCCAGGGATTCGAATGTTCCCATATTTCTCTCCTAAGAGCCCCTGTGTATCAACCAGAAAGTTCATTTTATATCTACAGCATGGTGACACTCCTTAACTATTAGTAATCAGCAGGACACATTGTTAGGTCAATTCTTTCTTATCATCACAGTGTATATATGATTGCATAAGTAAAATTAGATCAACTATAGTTATAAGAAATTATTCGATATACTGAGAAATTAGTTTGCATATTCTATCAGACATGACAAATTCAAAAATTTTTACAGCAAATCCTTTAAAGTTTATATAGCAAAACAAGAGCTGTTCTACTGTGAGATTTGTTTTATGGCAAAGAAAAATGATGAACCTTACAAAATTCTAAACATGCAAAGCCTCCAACACAGGAATTGCTCTGTCCAGAACAATGGTATGATTCTCAGCCCCAGATCCACACATCCAGGGAGGACAGAAGGCAATGTGGTGGGTACAGCACTAGTACCAGCCCCATTGAAACAGTTCAGGTCTGCACACAGACAACTAGCCCCAATTAACCTGGCAAAAAGCTCCACAGAAAAACAAGCAAAAACAAAATCCAAAATTTTAGTGTTCTATGTAGGCAAGGCAATAATAACCACATGCTACAAATGGACAGGTAAAATGAAACACTAGTTCCCTGTGCTCTGAGACTTGCCCATAAGATTAGAGAGTGGTCCATCACAGTGTAGACTGTCCTCCAGAATACTTGCTACAATGTAGATTCCTAAGTCCCTACTCAGACTTAAAACATCGAATAGGAATATGGGAGAAAGAGCAGGAATTTTCATTATTATTATTATTATTGTTGTTGTTGTTAAAGCAAAGCTAGAGTTTATTAAGAGGAGACTAATGTGGGTTTAAATTTAAGCATGGGCAGAAAGAGAGAGAGTGAGAGAGAGAAAAAGAGAAGGAGAAGAAGAAGAAGGAGGAGGAGGAGGAGGAGGAGGAGGAGGAGGAGGAAGAGGAGGAGGAGGAGGAGGGAGAGAGAAAACCATCAAGGAGGACAGCAGTACACACCCTGGAGTAGGTGCAGGTTCCCAAGACAGCCTGTCTACAACTTGCATTTTAAAGTGAGGTTTCAAGTGAACCTCAGTTCCAAGACGCTGTGCTTGTGTGCACTGTGGATATTAATAGTCTCATGAACGATGTTTGGCAGGTACTGAAGCAGAAGAGCTGGGAACAGAATGGATCATTACAAAAATCGAAATCTATTTAAAAATAATTGTTTCTTTGAGCAGAGCACCTGGCACCAAAGAATATAGTTATTTGATCGATGTAGTAAGGCTATATGTGCCATAAAGATGACTAAAGGAAAAATTTCCTAATTCAGTTCAAACAATAAGCATATATTGGGCACATACTGCATGGTGGTAACACAGAACTTTATAGAAGTAATAGCATGCTGGATAGGTCTAAAGCTATTTATTGGATTGTTCTATCCTTGTCCTTTACATCTATTGATTCTTCCTTTGGGTGGAAGAGTCATAAATCATGACTTGGTTATTTTTTGAGAATCTAAGACAAGAGTCTACCTCAGTCTTATTATTTGAGAGACGGTAAAAAAGAAATTTTGCTGATACATTTTTTGAGGAAGACTTTTTGGGTTCTTTGTATTTATAGGTCTAATGTAACACACACAATGTTTGTACACTGTGTTTTTATCAGGAATGGAGAGTGTTGGTTTAGAGAGTGTCAATATGCAACAGTTGCCAAGTCTATCCAGTGATCAATCTGTCAGAGCAGGAAGAGGAAGCCACAGCACATCCTCAACCTTGTAGGACTCTATATGGCAAGATGGAGTCCCAGTGAGACCCCTTCTCGATGGAGCAGCATTGACAATACCCATGAATGACCTTGAGGCAGGTGCAGATACTATGACAGAGTGTCAACCTATCTGCCCACTGTCCCCTTCCACCACCGAAGGAGAAACAGATTTTCTATATCCTTCTGGCTGCAAACACCAAGCTTTCTTTTTCTAGATAAACATTTGCTGAGGAATTGAGGGACTTCATGTCATTTCAGGTTTTTATTACAAATGAATGTTCCTGGAACCCCGAGACAGAAAAATGCATAGAAAATAAAGTAAGTTTTAATCTTTCACTGAATTGCGTAAACAGTCTGTCCATATGCATGGAAACATAAACATGAATGTTCCCTGCACGTAGAACTCCATAATCACCTCTCTCCCTCCGACCTCACTACATGTGGAATGTATGTTGGTTCATTCTTAAACACTGAAGGTAACTTTGTAAGCTAGGTGGGGAGCAAGAATTTGATGGCTCAGATACGATCTACAGAGTCAAGGATGAAGAAAAGTGTAAGAAAAAAGTGGACATGTGTTGTAGGTGTAGTTGTGGCACAGCAATTCCAGCACAAGAACTACCTCTTGATGCTTTGGCAACTGTTGGCTAACATGTCAGATGCCATTAGATTATCTGCTTTACAATGGCTTCTTTAAAAATATTTTTATCTTACATACTTGCGTGTGTCTATGTTTTTCTTTGCCTGCATGTCTGTATATGCATCACATGTGTTCCTGGTTATAGTGGAAGCCAGAACAGGCGTTGGATCCCCTTTAAGTGAAATTACAGGTGGCTGTGAGTCACCATGTAAGTGCTTTGAGCCTCTAGAAGAGTAGCGAGTGCTCTAAACTGCTGAGCCATCTCTCCAGCTCCCTGAACTGGCTCATTTTATGCTATGTGAATATTGTTAGAGGTATATAAAAAAGAAAGACACGCTTCCCAGATATCTAGCTCTTCCTAACTAAGAACTCCAATGCACAAAGGCTCTGCTTTTCTTCCTCTCTTTCCTTCTGTGCCTGCTGGTACAGACATGTCTAAGCCGCTACGTTCAAAGGCTTAGAGATAACATTTTCTTTCCTCTCCATTGATTTTTCTGTTCTCTTGGGCAAATATTGATCTCCCCTCCCCAGGCTTTGTATGTACTGTTAACCCTGTCTGGGCTTGAGCACTTTAAGGGTTGTGCCTGGTGTGAGGGTATACAGTATTTTACTGTAGCAGACAGTAGAATGACTGAAGTATCCTTGATGGGTTTGATGAACTATGTGTCTGGAATGGGACTCATTATGAGGTTAGGGGTATCATTCTTTATAGGGAGGGCTGCTGTTCATGAGCCATCAATCATGGGAGCAGCAGGAACAGAAAGAGAGGTGTCTAGAACATCCCCATCCCAGTGCTGGCAGAAACACATACTGTATAAATGCCCTATTCCCAGACACAATTCATTAGTAAGACAAACCCTCTCCTCAATAAGCTTCTATTTTCCTTACTAGGAGAAAAATTCCCACTCTAAGTATGATTGTCCTTCCAGGTCATCTCATTAGTGCTTGATCCTGTAATCTGGGTAGAGTTGTTGAAAAGGATCCTTAGGGTTTACAGAACTCGACTCGTCTACCCTAGGCCATTTCTCAGGGAAGACTCGGTAGCATCAGTACTTGCACTGGGGACTTTAATTTTACAAATCCATTCTGATAAGGGAGAACATGCCTAAAGCTGGCTGAGCAGAACACACACGCATACACACACACACACACACACACACACACACACACGCACGTGCATGCACACACACACACATGTGCACACACACACACACTCACCACACTCACAGTTCATTCTGTTTCTCCTGAGAATTGTGACTAGTACAGGTTTGTGGGAATGTGGTAATGAATTGGGAAGTAGTAACAAGTGACAAAAATTACTTACAAACTACATCATGTCCACATTAGAGACAATCTAGACATAACCTAATTAAAAGGTCAAATTATCATCATGGTCTCTATTATTATTTTAGTGCCATGCTAAAACATCACGATTAAGGCAACTTATAAGAGAACACATTTAATTTGAGGCTTACAGCTCAAGAGGCTTAGAGTCCATGACCATCATGGTGGGGAGCATGGGAACAGGTAGGCAGGAACAGTGCTGGGGCAGAATCTTACATCTTTAGACACAACCAGAAGGCAGAGAAAGCTGTGAACGGTGTCGGCTTTTGAAACCTCAAAGCCCAGCCCTAGTGACATATCTCTTCCATCAAGACATTATATAAGGATTCTTCCTGAAAAGTTCCACCAGCTAGGGACCAAATGTACAAACATATGAGCTGACCAATGTCATTAGGATTCAAATTACCACAGGCACCAATTGCTGTAAGGAAAATATCTTGAAAGTTTTCTATAGCTCTATTATTAAAAACATTCATTTTTATAGGTTTGTTTTTAATTATGTGTTTGCATATATGTCTGTATGGGGTTGTGTGTTGTGAGTGCAGGTGTCAGTAAAGGTCAGAGGTGTCAGATATCCTGGAGCTGTGGTGAACTTCCCGACATGGGTTCTGGGAACCAAATATGGGTTTTTTGCAAGGGCAGTACAAACCCTTAATGGCTGAGCCACCCCTCCAAGTTCCCTGGAGATATATATTTCTTGTGTAGAAATATATTATATTTTTTTATTAGTATAGTAAAATGTCTTTCAAAAGCCATTTTAGAGAGGAGGGGTTTATTTTGGCTCATGGTTTGAGAACATAGTCCATGGCAGACAGGGTATATCACTGGAGATGGCCCTGATTATGCATCTAGGAGCATGGGGGCATTTGCTCACATTATGTTTAGTTAGGAAGTAGAAAGAGTTGAATGCTGGTACTCAGCTCATTTTCTTCTGTTCCCTTTTCCATTTGGTTTAGAAGCCCAGTCCATGAATGATGTAACCACATTCAGGTTGAGCCTTGGCTCCTCAGTAAAACCTCTTTGAAAACTTTTATAGACATGCCAAGAGGATTTGCTTCTAAATCCTTTCAGGCTGGTAATGAAAATTAACTGTGTTGAGAATGAATAGTACTAGATATATTTAGTATATGAATTTACATAGTTTTCATTTCAAAGTATCCAGTCACCCAGATAACTTATAATTTATGATGTGCTTGATAGTTATAATAATTAGATATTTGCTGTTACTATTGATAGTAAAAAAGTCACTTCTCAGAATTTTTACAGAATGAGCCTATAGCTTCATATAGTGAATGCAATTACCTGAAATAAGATATAGAAACAAAGAAATTCACTCACATATTCTATGAGCGATGGAGGCATAAAGCACACAATGAACGGGAAAGTGTCAAAGTGAGATGAGACATGTTTGATAGTACAGAGTGATAGGAGTGAAGACAAAGACTAAATGATCTGCCAACACATTTGACAGAGCAGAATAATTAAAATAATGCTCCACAAAAGGTTCTTTGACAACTAACAATTCTTAACTTTCTCAGAATCACACCATAGCCCTCTTTTTTGAAGCTGACACTTATCATTTAATTATGGTTATTAAATTTACACACACCAGCCCACTTCCTGAACAATTTTTATCAGTAAGAATTCTGCTATGTCTTGCTTGGTGCAGGGTTCTTTTGTCTGAAAGGGAGCTTCATTAATTGGAAAGTGCTGAAAACAGTCCTTACTCTTAAGAGCATTGGAACAAGGGCAGTGGCCACACAGTGGAAGAACTGGCTGAGAGAGCTGTGTGGGGTGGAGCCAAGGCAAAGTTAATAGTGCTACAGTACAGATCATAGCCTTAACCTTAGCCATTGAGAACTGCAGAATTTGTAAGGATGACTGAAACCCCAAAGTCCAGAGAAAGATAATGGTTGTAAACAAGGAGTCAGGTTTTTGAGAGGTAATGGGGACATGTCAAAAGTCTGTGTATATTCATGTGTACCCAGGAAGCAGCTAGGAATGTGGACCTGTGGGTGAGATGAGGAACCTGGCTAGAAAAGTAGTCTTGGAAGCTATAAAGCATTTATTCAATAAATATTAACTGAAGGTGCAATTTATCTTGGTGTTCAATTGTTCTAGTTTTCTCAGGGATCTCTAATGTGAACACTGAAGTCTCAGGACCCTCTTTAGATGCTGGCATACCAGGGCAGTTGGCCAGGCTATCACGATCCCTCTCTTTTTGCAATATTAATACTTGTACAGATTAGAGATTCCAGTAGTGACAGGGGAATAACAGCATGGATACAGGCTGCAGAGCTAGCAATTTCTATGGTAGGCACAGAGGAAGAATGGAATGCTCTCATAGAAGACACAAGAGAAAAAACGAATACTGAAAAAAATTGAGGCAGAATTGTAATAAAGAAATAGAAAAATGGATCCATGCTATACACAGGCCACTCATGTAAACAAAACAAAATTCCAGTGAGCAAGAAAAATAATGTTGATCACCCATAGTCACAACTGTGGTTATGAATACTGCAAATAAAAACACTGGTAAGATAGGATCATTTTGATGATCAAGTTTACTAAGGAACATAGCAAGGATACCTAGAGGTTTCCAGACATCAGGAAAGGGGGTACACAAGGAGAGAGTGGTAATGAAAATGGGTACAGCCACATTGAGCATGTAATGTGGCAGGCACTATACATTTCTACTTTTGGAAATTCATCTTACTGCTTGTTGTGTATAGATTTGTACACAAAAATGTTAGACCATTGCTAGCTCGTATCATGGTTTTACTCTATGAAAGCTTTGATTTGCTACTCACATTCTAAATGAGAAAACTGGGAATGAATTGCTCATTGTAATTACAAGTCATAGAGTTTGTGGGACAGAATTTTGTAGTTTTCTAATTTGTGGGAAATTAAACAATAAAGAAACAAAATAAAGAACAAGGAAACCAAAGCAATAGAAAGACAAGAATACAAATGAATAAATAGATTGACTGTGTCTTTATAGACCAGTTTGTTAATTCAACATCTTGTAGCATATTCAAATGATTTTTTTAAAATAAAAAACGAACAAGCAAAAATGTTTTCGGAAGTGTGGAATAAGATCTCTGTGATGGCTAATTTGAATTGTTAACACAACAATTCTGGGAAGAGTGTCTCAGTGAGGAATTTCCAAATCAGGTTGGCCTGTGAGAATGTCTGTTGGGGACTATCTTGATTCTGTTAGTTGAAACCTACCCACTATGGGTGACACCATTCCCTAGGTAGGGATCTTGAACTGTAAAAGTTAAAAAAAAAATGAGTGGAGCACAGGAGTGTGTGTATTAATTTGTTCATACTTATTTTCTGACTATGGATGCAGTGTGATAACTGTCTTGAACTCCTGCTACTATGACTTTCCACAATGATGACTTCCTACAAATAGAACTCTGATTATGAATGAAAGTAAGCTCTTTCCTAAGTTGCTTTTGTTGGGATATATAAAATAGACAAACTCAAGTAGCTTACATTAACATTGAATTTACAATGTAGCTAAAGATGACCTTCATTACTGGAGTACTAGGGTTATAGGTGTGGATCACTAATGCTTTATGTATGTATGTATGTATGTATGTATGTATGTATGTATGTATGTGGTGCTAGGGATCAAATCCAGAGCCTCATATACGCTAAAGGGAAGCACTCTTCCAACTGAACTGCATCCCCAGCTCATAGTTGGTCTGTATTTAGATTCTTCCAAAACTTTTTTGCTTCTATAAGTCATATCATACTAACTACTCCTTCATTAAAAGAACAGTTAGGAAAAGTATATCTCATTACTAGAAGTGACATAGATTATTCAGTTTATTTACTTAGTTTTAGACAAAATCTCACTATGTAGCCATGGCTGGCTTGAAGCTCACTATGTAAACCATGCTGGACTTGAATTCATAGAGATCTGTTTGCCTCTGCCTCCTGAATGCTTGGATTAAAGGCATGAGCTACCATGTCAAGTTGACATCAAGCTTTAAATGTAACTCATACTATATTCTTGTTCCTAATTCCATATGTATTAACATAGACTTCTCTGCCCATGGAGCCTAATTTGTCCTCCTGGTGAAGTTCCTATTCCAGCTCAGTTACATGGCACCATATCTTCCCAACTCAGATTCCTACTACCACATCTGGTCTACAGCAGGCCCTGGCTTTTCATCCTACTGCCTTGAAGGGTCAGCCCTGTTCAGCATTTACTGGCATTCTTTTGATAGGTCTGTATAGTGTGGGGGCCCTTCTCACTGCTTTGAAAGTCATACAAAGTTGGATTGATCAAGAATAAAATGGTCCACAGTTCTCACAGAAATGTCTTCTTTGCAACGGATATACAACAGACAGGTCTAGAGGGAAAGGTTTGTCTTTGTGCTTTTCCTGGCACAAGGAAAACTGGCTTATAGAATATTCACTGTCTTAATGATGGCAACAGTGTTATTAACATGTCTTAACTACATCTAAGGTTCATAAATTCTGCTGCAATTGATAAGTGGTCCCTTTAGTTTATGCCTCATCTTTAATTGGAATTTCACATTTATGAGTTGTGGATGTTGAGTATCTTATGTGTATTTATAGAGTAGCAAACCTTTTATCTGCTATTTCTGGATTGCCACACACAAGAAGGTTATGAACTATAGATATACTTTGTAGTGTTTAGTTTTTACTACCCTGCTTTAGTGTTCCTGGGCAGGCCATGGTACCAGCCATCCACCCAGGTTCTCTTGGATCTTCGGATGAAAGACATACACAGATGTTATCTCATTTTTAGTCTGTCTTATTGGCTCAGTGGCTGGGCTCTTCTAAGCCCCCCACAGCTAACATGCCCTTCCCTTTACTCCTAGCTCAACACCTCTAAATCATCCCTCAGCTTAGTTGCCCAGTTACCTTTACTCCTTGCTCAGCAACTCTAAATATTTCCTCAGCTTAGTTGCTCAGTTACCTTCTGTGAAGCCCATTGGTCTTGCTGCCCAAGATGCTTTCAGGCTGCCCCTCTGTGGGTCACTTTCCCTTTCTGCTGACATTTTAGAAGTTCTCCCTTGCAGCTCTGAGTCTGTTTTGTCTCTCTCTCTCCCAAGTATCTCAATTCTCCTCTTCCTACCCTCTCCTTTTTCCTTGCCTGTGGGAACCTGGAAGTCCCACTTCTTTCTTTCCACCCAACCATTGGCCACTGGCATCTTTATTGATCAACCAGGAACCAATTGGTGACAAGGACTTTAGCATAAGGACATACAGATTCCCTACCAAAGCATTAGAATTCCCTATAATACCATTAACTTATTTGACCTTTATAACAATGCTGTGATTTACTGCTCATGCATCAGACTGAAATCTCTAAGGATCAGCAATGTATCTAAGAACCCACCCCTGGTAAATCACCAAGTTAACTGCAGAATCAGGTCTTGTAATTCCAAAGTTATGTTCTTCCATAGATAGCTAATGTATCACTTCAGGTACTCTGGAGACTCTTAAATGAATATATGTGACGGACCAGGAGCACACAGGCTACAGAAGCAGCACAGCAGTGGACACAGGGTCTTCTTGCCTCCATCTGCACAGAGGAGCTGGGGCCATTCTGCAGCCCTTTGTGCATGGGTCCTGACAGGAGAGAGTTGGTCTTCCAGGAGTGCTGACACAGGCTTACAGGCCCACAGGAGGGACAAGCTCATACCAGAGACAGCAAGACAACACCAGAGATAACTAGATGGCAAAAGGCAAGTACAAGAACCTTACTATCAGAAACCAAGGCTACATGGCCTCATTAGAACCCAGTTCTTTCACAACACTAAGTTTTGGATACCCCAACACACTGGAAAAGCAATATTTGAATTTAAAATCACATCTCATGATGCTGATAGAGGACTGTAAGAAGGACATAAATAACTCCCTTAAAGAAATACAGGAGAACACAGGAAAACAGGTAGAAAACCTTGAGGAGGAAACACAAAAATCCCTTAGAGAATTACAGGAAAAGAGAGCCAATCAGGTGAAGGAATTGAACAAACCATCCAGAATCTAAAAATGGAAGTAGAAACAATAAAGAAATTACAAAGGGAGACAGCTCTGGAGATAGAAAACCTGGGAAAGATGGCAGGAGTTATAGATGCAAGCATCACCAACAGACTACAAGAGATAGAAGAGAGAATCTTAGGAGCAGAAGATACCATAGAAAACATTGACACTACAGTCAAAGAAAATGCAAAATGCAAAAAGTTCCTAACCCAAAACACCCAAGAAATCCAGGACACAATGAGAAGACCAAAACTAAGGATACTAGGTATAGAAGAGAGTGAAGATTCCCAACTTAAATGACTAGAAAATATCTTCAACAAAATTATAGAAGAAAACTTCCCTAACCTAAAGAAAGTGATGCCCATGAACATACAGGAAGCCTACAGAACTCCATATAGATTGAACTAGAAAAGAAATTCCTCCTGTCACATAATAACCGAAAAGCCAAATGCACTAAACAAAGAAAGAATATTAAAAGCAGTAAGGGAAAAAGGTCAAGTAACGTAGAAAGGCAGACCTATCAGAATTACATCAGACATCTAGCCCGAGAATATGAATGTCAGAAGATCCTAGGCTGATGTCATATAGACCCTAAGAGAACACAAATGCCAGCCCGGGCTACTTTACCCAGCAAAACTCTCAATTACCATAGATGAAGAAACCAAGGTAGTCCATGACAAAACCAAATTCATACAATATCTTTCCTCAAATCCATCCCTTTAAAGAATAATAAAAGGAAAACTCCAACACAAGGAGGGAAACTACACCCTAGAAATAGCAAAAAAAAATCTTCTTTTAAAAAAGCCAAAAGAAGAGAGTCACATAAACATAACTCCACCTCTAACAACAAAATAACAGGAAGCAACAATCACTTTTCCTTAATATCTCTTAACATCAATGGACTTAATTCCCCAAGAAAAAGACATAGACTAAACAGATTGGATACATAAATAGGACCTAGAATTTTTCTGCATACAGAAAATGCACCTCAGTGACAGAGACAGACACTAACTCAGATTAAAAGGTTGGAAAACAATTTTCCAAGCAAATGGTCCCAAGAAACAATATCGAATAAAATCAACTTTCAAACAAAAGTTATCAAAAAAATATAAGGAAGGACACTTTATACTGGTCAAAGGAAAAATCTACCAAGACGAACTCTTCATTCTAAACATCTATGTTTCAAATGCAAGGGCACCCACATCCACAAAAGAAACTTTACTAAAGCTCAAAGCACACCTCACACCCCACACAATAATAGTGGGAGACTTGAACACCCCAGTCTCAGCAATGGACAGATTATAGAAGCAGAAACTAAACAGAGACACAGTAAAACTAACAGAAGTTATGAACTACATGGATCTGACAGATACTTATAGAACATTTCATCCTAAAGCAAAAAAATATATCTTCTTCTCAGCACCTCATGGTACCTTCTCCAAAACTGACCATATAATTGGTCACAAAACAAGCCTCAACAGATACAAGAAGATTGAAATAATGCCATGTACCCTATCAGATCACCACAGACTAAGGCTGGTCTTAAATTCCAACAATAACAACAGAAAACACACATAAACATGGAAGCTGAACAACACTCTACTCAATGATAACTTGGTCAAGGAAGAAATAAAGAAAGAAATTAAAGACTTTTTAGTGTTTAATGAAAATGAAACCACAACATACCCAAACTTATGGGACACAATGAAAGCAGTGCTAAGAGGAAAACTCATAGCTCTAAGTAAAACTGAAGAGAGCTTACACTAGCATCTTGACAGGACACCTGAAAGTTCTAGAATAAAAAGAAGCAAATACACCCAAGAAGAGTAGATGGCAGGAAATAATCAAATTCAGGGCTGAAATCAACCAAATAGAAATAGAAAGAAGTATGCAAACCAAACCAGGAGCTGGTTCTTCGAGAAAATAAACAAGATAGATAAACCCTTAGCCCAAACTAACCAGAGGGCACAGAGACAATATTCAAATCAACAAAATCAGAAATGAAAAGGGAGTCATAACAACGGGACCTGAGGAAATCCAAAAAAATCATTGGATCCTACTACAAAAGTCTATCCTCAAGAAAACTGGAAAATCTGAATGAAATGGACAATTTTCTAGACAGATGCCAGGTACCAAAGTTAAATCAGATCAGATAAATGGTCTAAACAGTCCCATAACTCCTATAGAAATAGAAAGAGCCATTAATAGTCTCCCAACCAAAAAAAACAAAAACCAGATGGGGGGTTTAGTGCAGAATTATATAAGACCTTCAAAGAAGACATAATACAAATACTCTTCAAACTATTCCACAAAATAGAAATGGAAGGAACATTACCCAGTTTGTTCTATGAAGCCACAATTACTCTGATATCTAAACAACACAAAGACCCATTTAAGAAAGAGAACTTCATACTAATTTCCCTTATGAATATCGATACAAAAGTACTCAACAAAATTCTTGCAAATCAAATCTAAGAACACATCAAAACTAGCATCCATCATGATCAAGTAGGATTCATGCCAGGAATGCAGGGATGGTTCAATATATGGAAATCCATAGTGTAATCTACTATATAAACAAAATCAAAGAAAAAAAACCCACATGATTGCTTCATTAGATGCTGAGAAAGCATTTGACAAAATCCAACACCCCTTCATGTAAAAAGTCTTGGAAACATCAAGGCCCATGCCTAAACATAGTAAAAGCAATATACAGCAAATCAGTAGCCAACATCAAACTAAATGGAGAGAAACCTGAAGCAATTCCACTAAAATCAGGGACTAGACAAGGCTGTCCACTCTCTCCCTACATATTCAGTATAGTATGTGAAATTCTAGCCAGAGTAATTAGACAAAAAAAGGAGGACAAAGGAATACAAATTTGAAAGGAAGAAGTAAAAATATCACTATTTGCAGATGACATGATATTATATTTAAGTGACCCAAAAATTTCCACCAGAGAACTCCTAAACCTGATAAACAACTTCAGCAAAGTGGCTGGATACAAAATTAACTCAAACAAATCAGTGGCCTTTCTCTACTCAAATGATAAAGAGGCTGAGAAAGAAATTAGGGAAACCTTTCACAATAGTCACAAATATAAAATATATTGGTGTGACTCAAGCTAAGCTGTACTGTCCCCGCTGAGCTCAAGGGGATTCTGGAGGCAGCAGCCCTACTGTCCCCGCTGAGCTCAATAGGACTCCGGAGGCAGTAGCCCTGCTCGGCCCATCAGGTGTTAAGGACCGGAGACAGCTCCAGGGATCAAAGACAGAACTGGTAGCCCAGAATTCAAAAGGAACTGAACCTTTAATCCGCTTTCCTGCCTGGAGCCCTCGCTTGCAGGGGCTTGTTTACAGACTGATATGTTTTTTCCCTGTTCTCACTTCTATGCTAAAAGACATAAGATTGTTTTGCCTTAGCTATAAATATCCTGGTTCACTAAGTAAAGATCACACCTTGATAAATCTACTTGGTGTCTTTCCTTGTCTCCTAAGCCGCTTATCTTCACAGAAACTTGACTTCCCCAGTTCGTGAATCACCCACAGAAGAAGTGAAACTGCAGGTCGGTTTCCTTCACTAAGCAAGTGAAAGATTTGTATGACAAGAACTTCAAGTCTCTGAAGTAAGTAATCGAAGAAAATCTCAGAAGATGGAAAGATTTCCCATGCTCATGGATTGGTAGGATTCATATATTAAAAATGGCCATCTTGCCAAAAGCAATCTACAAATTTAATGCAATCCCCATAAAACTTACAAATCAATTCTTCATAGAGTTAGAAAGAGCAATTTCCAAATTCATCTGGAATAACAAAAAACCCAGGATAGCGAAAACTGTTCTCAACAATAAAAGAACTTCATGGGGAATGATCATTCCTGACCTCAAGCTGTACTACAGAGCAATTGTGATTAAAAACTGCATGGTATTGGTACAGTGACAGGCAGGTAGATCAATGGAATAGAATTCAAGACCCAGAAATGAACACACACACCTATGGTCACTTGATCTTTGACAAAAGAGCTAAAACCATCCAGTGGAAAAAAGACAGTATTTTCAACAAATGGTGGCGGTTAGCAAGTAGAAGAATGCAAATTGATCCATTCTTATCTGCTTGTACAAAGTTCAAGTCCAGATGGATCAAGGACCTCCACATAAAACCAGATACACTGAAGCTAATAGAAAAGAAAGTAGGGAAGAGCCTTGAACACATGGGCACAGGGGAAAATTTCCTGAACAGAACACTAATGGCTGTGCTCTAAGATCAAGAATTGACAAATGGGACCTCATAAAATTACAAAGCTTCTGTAAGGCAAAGGACATTGTCAATAGGACAAAAGGACAACCAACAGAGAGTGGGAAAGTATATTTACCAGTCCTATATCTGGTAGAGGGTTAATATCTAATATATACAAAGAACTCAAGAAGTTGGACTCCAAGAGAATCAAATAAGCCTATTGAAAATAGGGTACAGAGCTAAACAAAGAATTCTCAACTGAGGAATACTGAATGGCTGAGAAACAACTGAAGAAATGTTCAATATCCTTAGTCATCAGGGAAATGCAAATCAAAACAACCCTGAGATTCCACCTCATAACAGAATGGCTAAGATCAAAACTCAGGTGACAGCAGATGCTGGAGAGGTTGTGAAAGAAGAGGAACACTCCTTCATTGCTGGTGGGACTGCAAGCTGGTACAACCACTCTGGAAATCAGTTTGGCAGTTCCTCAGAAAATTGGACATAGTACTCCAGGGCATATACACAGAAGATGCTCCAACATATAATAAAGACACATGCTCCACTATATTCATAGCAGCCTTATTTATAATAGCCAGAAGCTGGAAACAACCCACATGCTTTTCTTTTCTTTTCTTTTCTTTTCTTTTCTTTTCTTTTCTTTTCTTTTCTTTTCTTTCCTCTTTCTCTCTCTCTCTCTCTTTCTTTCTTTCTTTCTTTCTTTCTTTCTTTCTTTCTTTCTTT
>NW_022196905.1:56881783-56895963 GCF_008632895.1 Mastomys coucha | reverse complement strand
CTATCCTGGAACTCACTCTGTAGACCAGGCTGGCCTTGAACTCAGAAATCTGCCTGTTTCTGCCTCCCCGGCAGAGTGCTGGGATTAAAGGCGTGTGCCACCACTGCCCAGAAACCCAGATGCTTTCCAACAAAGGAATGAATACAGAAAATGTGGTACATTTACACAGTGGAATACTACTCAGCTATTAAAAACAATGAATTCATGAAGCGCTTAGGCAAATGGATGGAACTAGAAAATATCATCCTGAGTTAGGTAACCCAATCACAAAAGAACACACATGGCATGCTCTCACTGGTAAGGGAATATTAGGCCAGAAGTTCGGAATGCCCAAGATACAATTCACAGACCACATGAAGCTCAAGAAGAAGGAAGAACACACTGTGGATACTTTGGTTCTTAGAAGGGGGATCAAAATACCCATGGTAGGAAATACAGAGACAAAGTTTGGGGCAGAAACTGAAGGAAAGGGACACCAGTGACTGTCCCACATGGGGATACATCCCATATACACGTAACAGACCCAGACATTATTGTGGATGCCAACAAAGTGGTCAGTGATAGGAGCCTGATATAATTGTTTCCTGAGAGGCTCTGCCAGTGCCTGACCAATACAGAAGTGGATGCTCATAACCAGTCATTGGACAGAGCATAAAGTGGAGAAGCTAGAGAAAGGACCCAAGGAGCAGAAGGGGTGTGTAGCCCCATAGAAGGAACAAAAATATGAACCAACCAGTATCTCCCAGAGTTCCCAGGGTCTAAACCACCAACCAAAGAATACACATGGAGGGACCTGTGGCTCCAGCCTCATATGTAGCAGAGGATGGCCTTGTGGGACATCAATGAGAAGACAGGCCCTTGGTCTTGTGAAGGCTTAATGCCCCAGTGTAGGGGAATGCCAGGACAGGGAAGTGGGAGCAGGAAGAGGGGGTATGGAATAGGGCAGTTTTCAGAGGGGATAAAATTTGCAATGTAAATAAAGAAAACACCTAATAAAAATACTAAAAATAGAATATATGTATATAGTATATAAGTATCAGCATAACATATATATATATACATATATACATATGTGTATATATGTATATATATATATATATATGTTTGTGTATGTGTGTGTGTATATATATACATACCAGCTATGACCTGAGTGTGTGTTGAAAATATGCTTTCTTCAGTCTGTTTTCCTTGGGGTCTGAAGATTCCATTAGAATGCTGCACTGCTCTCTACATTATATATATGGGAATTTTATTCATATAAAGAAGCCAAGTTTGTACAAAGACACCAGAAGGGGTAAGCACACATCTGCATCTACTGGGGGAGTGCTCTGACTTGCTCTAAGCACTGGACATGGGGAGAACCTAGAGAGGCAATTCACCCTGTTGCTGGAAACCTAAGTCAGCAGCTGAACTCAGCCACAACAAATAGCAGAAACACTCTGGAAAAGGATTGGGGAGTCTGAAACCAAAGGATTTCAGAAACATCTCCCTCCCCCCGCACCCCAGGAAAACAAGGGTCACCGACTAGAGGATAGCCCTTCTGCAACTCACAGGCACAGCAGCAGAGGATGGGTAAGAGACCTTAAAGGTGAAAGATCAGAACAGAAAGTATCATATCCCTACCCATGCTATTAGAATGCATCGTATCCCTACCTATGCTATTACCCTGTGGAACAAGGGTTCTATCAAAACCTCAGGAAGAACATGGTCGAATGCAGAGAACAGTGCAGCCCCCTAATGGGATCCTCAGATCCCAGGAACAGACTGGAGAGAGCATGGTGTGCTGAGAGATTCTCAACACACCACTCAGGCCATACCAGGCAGGAGAGGCTATGTGGATCATGGTTGATAGGAAACTGTTGCATATATATTCAAAGCTGTCTTTTATGCTGAACTTATATACTGTCTCTTAAGTAGAAGACATTGGGTGTAGGTCATCTCACAAGTAAGGTGGTATCAACAGTGGTTAAAGCAAAGGCTCTTTGCAGAGTGACTTCAGACAAACTGCTTAACCTCTCCACAATGCCATGTGGAGAGGCAATGCTCTGGTTGTAGCAGAGCCAGGCTAACGGTTCTCATGTCTATCAGCAGTGTTGATACAAATAAGAGACTCGGAGTTAAGGCTGACACACAAATACTCTGTAGGGCCTGGCTCTTTTGTATTATTGATGAATTAGTCAATAATTTAGCATTGTATAATATGTTGATTCAGTTCTTTTGTATGTTGTTTTTGTTCTGTAAATGTCAAGCCCTGAGCTGTCAATTTCCCCACTGTCATTGTGTTGGCTTCTAGCAATCTTCCATTACAAGATGAAGCAGGTCCTGGGAACTCAACATACCAGCTCCCATAGAGTTGGAGATTGAGTGTGAATGGACACCTGAGAAGGTGAGATTCAGGGCTCTAGTATAGTTACCTCTAGACCATAGAGGTGATTTATTGGACTGGAGAGATGGCTTAGAGGCTAAGTCACTGCCTATTCTCTCAGAGGGCCCAGGTTCAATTCCCAGTACCCACATGGCAGCTTATGGCTGTCTGTAACTCCAGCTACCCGGGATCCAACACCAACATCACGTACAATGAAAATGAATAAATCATTTAGAGGTAATTTATCTTTGTTGTATGTGTGAGGGGTTATTTTATTTTATTTTTTTATGTGGGTTCTGAGGATTCAATCTCATGTCCTCATGCTTGCAAGCACTTAGTCACAGACCTGTCACCCTTGTTCCAAGGTTATTTTTTAATTTTTATTTATATAATTTTTATCTTTTAAAGGACTGATGATGGCTGTTAAAAGGTTGATCTTCAGATGGTAATGTTATTCCGTACAAAGTTAGGAGGTTGGTTGGGGAGGTGGTTCGGTTGGTACAGTGCTTGCTGTGTATGTATGAGGACTTGAGTTCGGTCCCCAGGACTTATGGGAAAACCTGGTATGGGCCAGTAAGATGGTTCAGCTGGCAACACTCTGGTCTCTTTCACCCACTGTCCAGACTACGTGACTTGATAAAACACACCTCAGCAAGAATTTCTAGCTTTAAGAAGTGCTTAATGATATATTATTGTACTCAGCAGAACCAACTATCATCACTTAATCAAATCACACAGTTAGGTAGGTATTTAGATTTCACCAGATCTTTGAGTCCCAGAGTAAGTCATCATATCCCACCTGTTTGCATGTCTCCTGTGTTCACTGGCCTTGCTCCTCTGTTCTCGCTCTCACATCCCTGGTTGGCTGGAGAAGCAGATGGTCTTGTTGACCAGTTTTTCCATAGTGAGGGCCAACAGTGTCTCTTGGAGATTTGGCAGGAATGCACATTTTCTCCTCAAGCTCTATACAGACTTATTGACGTAGGACCTCCAGGGCTGGGGCCTTGTGATTTCTGTTTAGACATCTCTCAGACTCCTTAAATTGAGAGTCAAAGTCAACCTGGGCTTTCCCATATAGATCTGGGCAATCCTCCTTTCAAGTATCTCCCTCGGTTAACATCCAGAGACTGACTCTATTCAGGTTCAGATGGTTTTTCTTGATTTTCTACCTCTTACTTCCTTTGGGCCTTGTGAGTGCTAGGCAAGACATTTATTACCAAGCTACACCATAGCCCCTCCTTTTTTTTTTTATGTGTGTTTGAGGCAGGATGTCACTAGATTATCCATTCTGGCCATAAACTCTACTCAATCTCAGATAGGTCTTGAAATTGCAATCCTCCTGCTTCAACCTTCCATAGTAGTCATTTCAGGCCTGTGTTATGGAACCTGGTTGGACTAAGTGTTATTGAGGCTGTATTTCCCTAGTGTGTTAATTTGGAAGCATATAGGTGCTCCTGACTCATACTTGAGTTATATTGAGAATGTTCACCGTTCTCAGTGAGCACCAGCTGCAAGTGTGTTTTTCCAAGGGTTTCCCCATCACTGATGAAATTATCTGAATCCCCTGTTTTCTTTGGGATGGGAAATAATTTTCTACTAAAATTCATTCAGAATCCAAGAACTGTTTTCAACTTTTTTTCTTCCCTGATGCTGCACCCAATAATCATTTTCAACCTTTTTTCTCCTGTGGTACTTGTGGCTTATTTTGGGTTTAAGACAACCACCACAGTGTATTTGTAGTATAAGAGTAATATGAAGTTACATAAATTCTGTTTACAAATTTATAAAATTTGGAATACTTTTGATAACCTTTAGGATGAACTAAGCTGCCTGGAACCCACTTATTTAATAAGGTGAGAAATCACACTGGAATTTAGAATCTGGCTCTGGGTCAGGTAGAGTCTACCCATGTCTTCTGTTGAATCAGTCTGCTCAGCTCAACACTGTTCACTGTGCCTGTTTCTCAATCCCTCAATCCACTGATGATGACATAACTATGGGATATGCTCACCAACCTGACAGGATGCTAAATTATTCTGAGATGAAGGCTGTCAGAACACCAAGGCTCTCAGTAAACCTCATGTTACAATCTATGAGGTAGAGCAATGGCTCTCAAACCCTTTTGAGCTGGAGCTACAGAATAGAACTCATTTTGGGTTGGGATCATGTTCAGACACACACACACACACACACACACACACACACACACACACACACACACACAAATACATCCACATAAAAATGGAAAGTGTTGGTCTCTACTTCAGGCTTGAAGAACCAAAAGTTCTGGGGCAGAGGTCCAATAATCAGTTTCTCCAAGAGATTAATTGTGTTCTCTGCTATTGACATGTTTCTCTGTTTTGTTCTGTTCTGTTCTATCCTATTTCATTAAAATTTCAACACAAGCAGGGGAAATGTCACAGGCCCCCATCCCTTGATGAAGAGCTAAAAGCAATTAACAATGGTGGTGAGAGGGAGAATTAGTCTTTCCCAGGGATGGTCACCCTACATGGTTAGTCAATATTAAGTGGTCAATCTTTGAAACATATATGTTCAGGTAACCCTGCATGGATTCAAGGTATGTACATATGTATGTATGTATGTATGTATGTATGTATGTATGCATGTATATAGATAATAGCAATGTTAAAGTAGAAAAGGGCATGAACTTGTGGAGGAATGAGGTGGTAAGATGGAGGACAAGTAAGGTGAACATGATGTAATTATAAATATTTTTTAAAGAATTATTTATTTTATTTTATGTATATGAATATACTATAGCTGTCTTCAGACACACCAGAAGGGGATATCAGATACCAACATAGTTGGTTGTGAACCACCATGTAGTTGCTGGGAATTGAACTCAAGACCTCTAGAAGAACAGTCAAGTTAAGAGCTCTTAACTTGATGAGCCATGTCTTAAATGCTGAGCCATGTCTCTAGCCTATAATTAAATTTTAATTAAATAAAAGAGATTCTGGTGGCAACCTATTAGGCTGCAGTGATCCCCTATTAGACTGCAAAAAATTTTCATGTTCAAAATGTGTAATCCTTCAAAAAAAAAATAAAACCTTCTCTTACAGAGGTCTACAGTCACTGCACTAAAATGACTTCTTCCTTACAATTCTGTATGCTGCAGACAAGTTCCCCTCTGATCTCAGCCACACAGGTAAGTGGACTGGGAATGAGTGATGTAATGAAAGTATAAGCTCATGGAGGTAGAGGGCCCTTGATATGAGCAAGAGGCCCCCAGAAGGCTTCACACTGTGGACAGGATGTCATACATTTACTTGTGAATAATTATAGTTACCTATGGGGATGCAGGTTTGACAGAAGAAGAGAGGCACGTAGACAGCCACAAGGGACAAAGAGCGCTTTGGAGTCAGTGAGGTGTCACACAGTCTTTGGGGAAATGAACTCAACAGAAGGAAGGGTAGGGAAAGAAGCTGAACTTGAAGGGGTCCCAACTAAATGAGCCCCACTAGGGTGGGGTTGGATTGGAGACAGACCTTTTAGGTGAAGTCAGTAGCCTAGCAAGTTGAGAAATAGGAGCTGCCTTCAATAAATAGCTAGAAACCTGGAAGAATGATAACACACTGCTTTTCTCAGCAAATCATAGCAGTGTTCAAGGCTGAGGTGGAATCTTTGGTGCATGTCTATGCTTTCCCCAGCACTAAGACCGTCAGAAAACTGGGTTCAGTGAAAGTGATGAGATTTCCTCAAGTAGAGGTAAGCAGGAGACAAGGAGATGGTAGCCACTTCTCTCATTCTTCAATAAAGAGGGAAAACAACTCATGCGCTGGTGTGTTTGAATGTGGTTTATCTTCACTAAAACTCATGCTGAATGATGGTTTCCAATGCAATGGCACCGAGAGATGGAGGAACCTCTGAGAAGTGTTTGGATTATGAGAACCATCATCCTTGAAAGGTGTGATGCCCATCTTTAGATTGAGGGTAAATTAATATTTACTAAGCAGAGTCCCATGGAGAGGAGTGGGCATGAGAACAGGGGCTATGAAGTCCAGGACCTGTGGCCCTCTGCCAGCAATCTGCTCTGATGGCAGGCTTCTGGGAACCAAGAGAAATCCAATCCCCAGCTAATTGCGGGGATACAAGTCAGCCACTGAGGGGACAGATCATTGACTCCTTCAGGCTCCTGACATGAAAGGTTCATATGATCACACTTTTAAGCATAACTGTAGGAAACCAGAACAGCACCAAAAACAACCTAGAGCTATTGTTCTTCAGGGAAAGGCATACTTCTAATTCTCATCTCAAGGATTGTGATTAACTATATGTACAGCCCACCACGTTTATAATGCTCTAATGGCCACAAAGAAAAACACTCCATGGAGGCTTCTATAAAACGACCATTTGTCAAGAGAAAGCACAGAAGGAAGTTAGTTGAAATGATTGAGTATTCTTAGCTAGCTTCTTAAACCTTGGAAAGCATCAGGACTGTTCATTGAGAGAAATGGTCCTTCCGAGTGAATTGATGATGATGGAGAACTCTTTTCCATTTGGGGAAGAAAATAAATGCCACCTCTCCAATTTTCTGACTATGGATAAGCAATTCCTTTCCACCAAGGGTTGGTTAACAGCCAAAGGAAGATGGAAAAAAAAATCTGTGCTGAATGAACCTGAAGCCTCCAAACACAACCCAGAAAGTTGATTTCTCATTTTCCCATAGGAAAGACGGCCAGAGAAATTGAGCTATTAGCTTCGGGTTGCCTCATTTCATACAATGTACAGGACAGATAGCAACATGTTTGGAGATGAACACCGGGAATATTAGAATACATGGGCAGCAAACCAATAAAACACTTCACCCAAAGCAATTTGCCCATATGTGTCTGTTTAGACTCAATTTCCAAGGCTTTGAGTTTTGAGATTGAAGAAACTATTACCATGCTTTGTTTCAGTGACCCCATTTCCTGCTGATTTAAAGGCAGGAGGGACCAAAAAAGGTGTCCTGAAGCTCGAGAGTGGCAGCCCTGGGGTAGGCATGTTCAAAGTAGGTCCTACCTTGGCATCTCTGGTACAGCTGTTCTCTAAGCCCTACCCAGCCCAAGGCATTTGACTCCATAGCTTAAGGGTAGCTCCAGGATCTCTTCTCTTGTAAGCAAGAGAAGCTGCACTTGTAAGCAAGAATGTGTGGCACAGACCATAGTGGATGACCAAAGGGATTACATTTATTCTTAGTGCATCTGGGTGACAGCAGAGGAAACCCAGAATTGAGCATGATAGATTTAAACTCCTGCTAGGGGGAACGGAGTTTGGAGACTCAGCTTATCATCATGTAGATGGTTATATGGCTGTAACATAACTTTCATGGTTTTGTCCTGCGTATTAATACCCTTCAGCAATCCTTTGATTTGTTCACATAGTTCTGAGTTCAACTATTCCAGAGATGGACAGACAGATGTTTATGATGGATGTTATCCACTGACAGCTGCAGTATGAAAAATGTTTCCACTCCAGATTAGATCAGAAAACCCTGCTTATCAAGACTAGGCAGGGGTGGAGGGAGAGTCTGAAATCAGCAAGGAGGTTCCTTGAAAGTAAGGAACAAAGGGAATGTTTGGCCATTAAGTGTGATGATGAGGTTTTCTTTCTTTCTTTTTTTATTAGATATTTTCCTTATTTACATGTCATACGATATCTCCTTTCCCAGTTTTCCCTCCAACCCCCCCCCAAAAAAAACCCCAAACCAAAAAACAACAACAAGAACAAACCCCTGTACCCTCACCCTTCCCCCTGGATGATGAGGTTTTCAAATAGGCAATCACAAAGAGAAATCTTTGTATATTTTTCAGAGATAAGAGTTTAAATTAAAAAAATGTTAATGAACACAGGTCTTTAAAGAAGCAAAAAGATTTTAATAGTTTGCTTCTTTAACACACACACACACACACACACACACACACACACACACACACACACACGTCTTACAATAACGATAGTTACCTCTCCTGGGCTGATACAAGACAAGAACTCTCCACAATAAATCTAGGAATGAGGAGGGTTCACACACCTCCTGTCTTTCATTGTGTAACCACTACTGAGCCCAGCAGGCTCCAGTTGATATCATCAAACACATGGTTATCCAGATATCACTGGTTAATCTCAGTAGGTCACAAACAAAAAGATTATGCAGGAACCATGAACATGAGAGGGGGGAGGGGAGGGATTGACAGGGTGTGGGTGGGAGGTGGGGGTGGGAATGGTTAGTATGAATTACTTACATGTGGAAAATTGTTTAAAAGCAAATTGAATTAACAAAAAGATATGTTTAACTTGACAGAGACATTGGGAATTTTTTTTTTTTTTTTTTTAAATACAGCATTAAGGAGTACATGGCTGGCTGAATCCAGGTCTTCTGCTGTGTTTCCAGAATTGAAGACGGCCAGGGATGCTTAACCAGCTTCAGTCACCCAGAAAATCAAACATGACTCAGAAATAAAGACTTGTGTGAGTCTTTGAGTTTTTTTTGAGTGGGCTGGGTGGGAGACTTATTAAAGACACACCTTCCCACTGAGTTTTCAAAGGCGACATCTATATTGTTTCTAAACCTACAATTGACAAGCCCAGCATTAAAAAAACAAAAACAAAAACAAAAAAACCAAATTCCTTTGACAGTTCAGCAACTTCCCACTACAAAGTACCAAGATTTCTTTTTATTATGTGATGAAAGATAGTAAATTTACTAGTTTTTCTTCATCCTGATACCCAGGACACACAAGTTAAACTTTCTGCTCTTGTCCAAGCTTATCACTTGAATACATTTCTGAGATAGTCCTTTGCCTTCAGCATCTCATAGCTCAGTTAGTAAGCTTTTGCCTGTTTTTGTTTCAATTAGTAAAAAAAAAAAAAAATTAAATCTTGAAAAATGTAGAAGAACAGGCTGAGAAGACACAGTAGATCTCCAGTTCAGATGTTCTGTTGGGAGGGCGATGTGCTACGGTAAAGAACTTTGGTTTTGGAAACAAATTGCTAAAACCTGAAGCCTGTCCATAGTGGCTGGGTAACCACAGCTGGGCAACCCTGGCTGGGTCCCAGCCTCTCTTGGTGCCAGGTTTTACCAAGCTGTGGCTTTAGGAGCTTATTAATCTTTCAAGGTTCATGAGGGTTACTAAGTCCTTTGAATGGAGGAGTCTGAACAATGCCTTGCTCATAGCAAACATTTAGTAAATGTGAACTCTTTTAATTAGAAACGGTGGTGATGGAATTGTGCCATTTTCTCAATTATGGAATTAAACTTAGGAATGCTTCTATCATAGGCTGCGCTTTGGGGCAAAAGGAGGTCTATCTTCAATTAGGAATTAATTGGGAAGCTATGCTTCCACCAAATGAATGCTGGTGATGAGGCCCTTCTGTGTTCATCGTGTGGCTGATATACAACCCAGAGGCAGTGGCCAAGAGAGCAACAGAAATATGCAGTACAGTGGTGGGGTAGACACTGTTCCCAACGTAACAGGTTGCTAGGGACAAGCATTTGGCAAAGCCTGCTGGAGAACCATGGTTTCTTTTAACAACAGTTAATGAAAATACTCTGTGAGCCACAGGCATTGTGAAGAACCCTTCAAATGTTGGGGAATTGCTAATATAGGCTCTGAAACCACTCTCTCTATAGCACTAGATACTTCACTCTTCTGCTCAAAGATAGGTCTAAGTGGCGCCAGAGGAAATCCTGGGGCTGAGCATTATAGTTTCAATTCCCAATTTGGGGAGATTTGGAGACTCCTTCCACCATCAGATGGGCAGTGCACATAGATGTATAAAATTCTTCTCATTTCTACGTGTTGTTACCTGGGAGCAGCTTTGATGAATTCACCAAATCCTGAGAGACACTCCAGGTACTGATAAATGGATATTATCCATGATGGATGAAATCTGCTGACTGCTTGAGGTAAACAACAGTGGCTATACAGAGTCAAGCAAGGCTTTGGAAGAGCCCTTGTGAAATGCTAAACATAGTTGTGATCCTCAAGGTTCCCCTGAGGAAGAAAATGGGATATATATATATAATATATATATTATATATATATGTATATATATATCCATATCTATCTATCTATCTATCTATCTATCTATCTATCTATCTATCTATCTATCTATTTTAAAGAATTTTTCCAAAAAATTTGTTAATGTGATTAATGGGCTTTGAGGGACAGAGACGTCATGGGGTGACTGGGCAGGTGGAACTCCATAGGGTAAGAGCTGGCTTGCTCAGAAGGTGCCTAAAGGCACATGCCCCTTATCCTTGGGGACCTCAGTCTGTTTGTCTCCCCAGGACTCAGCTGATGCATGAGGCTCATGTTATGGAGGGTAGTGTGCAGAATGCTAAGTCTACTGTGTCTAAACAACACCTTCACAGCCATGGCTGCACTACAGTTTGATCAAAGATTTGGGTAATTTGTTCACTACTTAAAAAATGAAATTAGAGACTAAATCAAGGCATTGACCTTGCTATGACCTGGTCAGTGTGACCCATAAAACTAAGTATCACAGGATCTCAGTAATAGCTCAGGAGTTTTTCAGGGACCCAAAGCAAGGGGAATTGAGCCTTGGGACATGATGGAGGGGTTGCCTTGGATAAAATCTCCAACCCTATTCTTAGTATTTTCTTCTCCATTCCTTCACATCAATCCAACTAACAGGAGGTGAGACATTTTAATGGGACTTTGGTGGCAGTGGTGGTGGTGTGTGTGAGGGGTGGAGGAGACCTTTTGCTTTCTTCTTTTATCAAACTGAATGACCTTCCCTCCATCTTTAATTCCATCAAGAGAGTCTTCCTGTGGCTTACCAGATGAGTTAAAGACATTCAGAGAATCCTCTCCTAAGGGCAGGGGTGTGTGGGTGATGTGGAGATGGTGCTGAGTGGAGAGGAGATTGGGTGGAGAAACAGATTTTTTTGAGAACCCCAGATGTATCCCCAGAAGCTCTAGAAGGGTCTGTGACTCTAGAGACCCTGTGAGGGCATGGCCTGAGGATAGCTCCCCCCTAAACAGAATTGGCAAGCACTTGCACCCTCAGGGATCTGGTCGAGGGACCTGCATGCTAAGGGACATGGGAAGTATGAGCTTCCCATGGGTTTAAGTACTGAGTATTCAGACAAAGTGCTCTGACAAATAGCCCATTTCCAGGTATATATTTCTTAAAGCTTGAGGACAATTTTATTAGAGTTTAAAAGAAAAGTCCCAGGGCAGGCAAGCTATAAATCTTGACAGCTGTCTGAAGAAGGGATAGGATAGAAGAGGCCCTGTCATTTGAGTTAAACTGGAAAGAAGGTCAGCTCCCTAGCAGACAGGGAGCCACATGGTGGGGAGGAGACCTTAAGAAAAACAGTGAAACCCCCCAAGAACCAGCCAAAGCATGCTCAGGACTAGAGCTGGAGGCTAGGGCCTCACATGCTGGTTAATTGCTGTACCTCTGAGCTCTAGTTCTAGTTCTCCAGAGGAGGTCTTGATGGGACTTCCTCTAAGAAGGCTGCCTGCTGGGACTGGGGAGTCTACCAGTGAAGAAAACGAGGTGAGCCGCAGGGTGGAGGATGGACTTGGGGTAGAAGTCCCAATGAAGACAATACTTGCTTTTGTCAAAATGGACATTTCCGATAGGATGAGTACGACCAGATAGTAGGTGATTGGCTAAGACTCTTAAGTGTGCACTCTTTTCCCTCCATCCTCCTCTCCTTTCCTCTTCCTTAATTGATCTGAAAGTTGAGGGTCGGTGTCCCAGGAATTGGATGAAAGAAAACTTAAGAATTGACCAGGCTTATTTACTAGGGCAGATCTGAGAGCCTATACCCAGGAGAGACAACTTTCAAGTATAAGTCGGGGATGATAATTTGATTAAGATAAGACCTGGACTTTCTAGTACACAAAAGCAGGCCATGGCAAGACTTCTCTGAGAGAGATGCTAATGTTGGGGAAGGAACCCAGTGAAATGTATTTATAGGTAGTGATGCAAATCGACCCCATCCTTTACATGTCCTCAGCTGAGTTTTATCCACCAGCATGCCAGTTAAACAAATTTAAAAAGAGAGTTCCCTTTGGGTTCCATATTGGGCAGCCACCACCCTGACAGTCTACAAAGGCCAGGAAAAGGAGGAAGTCTGGGAAGAACGGAAGTGGAGGTTTCAGGGGAGGAAGCCAGGCTGCTCTGCATAATGTTTTGAGGAAATGAGCCCATCAAGGCAGACATGGCACTCCCAGGTCCACGCTTATATCCATCCCTGTTGTCATTGTTCCCAGGATGAGCTTTCAGCTAAATGAAGGAGAAAAAAATGAATTGGTGGTGATTGTGGAACACTCAGTCCAGTGCTCTGATTAGTACATGGCCCTGCTATTAATTAAATGGGAGAAACTTGTATCCGGGGTTAAGACTATTCTAAAAAAAAAAAAAGCTCACTTCTACCATAGAGATGCTTTACCAACTTGTATGTACCAATAACTGAATTTTTGTGTCTAGCATCTACACTAAGACTGCTAGCTATTAAGTAGTTTAACTATTTCTCTTGCAAAGTGTTTGCTCTTCCTACTGTGACATCTTGTTTAGTCACATGAAAAGAAGGCATAGGATAAGGGAAATATTAGTAGGGAGGAGTCTCATAATGAAGGCAGATCCTGACTCAGTAACAACGAGAAGAGACCACACACTCGCTCAAGTGGTGTAAGTAGAAGGACAGATGGCGTTGGGAGGATTAGAACTTACTGCAAAGGCTTCCGCCACAACACAGCATGTCTCTTCCTCTCATGCCACATTTATTTCTTTATTTTTCATCAGAGGATGCTTGAAAGGAATAATACTCATGTCTGAAGGACTATTCTTTTCAAAGTTCTTTCCCAAAGTAATGAATTAATGTCTGTCTAAAGGAACAAAGGATTCACATTAGTTCAAAGTAGCCCTAGGCATGGATTGGACCTTTATGGGGACATAGACCTGACTTGAGAGCCTGATGGTGGTAAAGAGGAAAGCCACAGAAGGAGTAGGAGCTCACAAAGGCCTGGCTGTGTTAGGAGATGTGAAGACTGTAGACAAAGGGAAGCTGGGGAGCCAGCACCCCCAGACTCAAGCTAGCGAAGTGCTAGCTGCTTTTCAGAGTTCATCCTTTTAATAAAGTCTTTTAATAAAGAGAATAAAATGCATTGGCCCCTACTCACCTGGTCTCACCTCTGGGGTGATATTCACATCCTTTTTTTTTTTTAATGCTGGCATTATCTTCTTTGGGCATTTTCAAGTTATAACCTCTACTGAAAAATGTTTCTCTATTATTTGACAAAGTTACTTTTTGGATAATATAGAGTTCAGGAAATAACAAAAGGCTTTGATTTAAAAAAATTAAGATGGCTGAAATTCCTGGAGGAAGGGTTTTAAAATTTTGCTTTGTTGCTGGCAGTGTCCTTTGTAGAGTTCCTGATAAAAATGTTAGGACAAAAGGCTAGCACAATGAAGATAACTCACGGCCCAGAAGGCAGTTTTTTCTGAATCCCATCTTAGCTGATTATAACCAAGGTCAGTGTTCTTTTTCCAGGATGTTTGCTACTAGCCTGCAGTGGCCCTTGGGTTTTCTAAGAAACAAGGCCAAAATTCTTGGTCAGCTTTTTTCACTTCTGATGGTTCTGTGGGCTGCCACCAATGGTTCAGAAAGGAAAACCAGTGCCCTCGTAATTAGCTCTTCGCTTAATGATGGCTAGAGACTTTTGTGACAGAGTAAGAATGAGGTCAGGATGATGTGGATGAGTCCACAAGTTCACAGCCAGCCAAGGGCAGGAGGCAAGAGAGAGAGAGAGAGGGAAGGAGGGAGGGAGGGAGG
>NW_022196905.1:56867855-56881440 GCF_008632895.1 Mastomys coucha | reverse complement strand
CAAGAGTGAGACTAGAAATAACTAGGTGTATTTGCACACACCTTTGATCCCAGCACTTGGGAGCTGGAGGCAGGTGGATCTTTATGAGTTCAAGGCTAGCCTGGTCTACACAGTGAGACTCTTTCTCAAACAAACAAAACCAAAACAAAATAAAACAACAACAAAAGAAGTGTCAGACAGCTGTGCCTGGTGAACACAATCAGACAACGCCCCAGTAAATAAGCAGCCTGCTACTGAGGAGCCTGCTGAGCATCCTCCTGAGCACAAAGCTCAGGGAAAGCAATTACTGGGAAAGCTAAGCTCCAGCTGTACCGAGCTGACATCACAGTCCGGGTCCAGAAGAACACAGCCGACCGTCCCTGCTTCCTTCTCGATACCTCCTCCTAGCTTAAGAAGCTGGCTGGGCATGTTCACTGTGCTCTTGACCATGGATATGGCCAGTTCCTTCAGGTTCCTGCTGCCTTGACTTCTCTTCAATGATGGCCTGTAACCTGGACATGCATACTAAAATTAAACCATCTCTCCCCTGAGCTGCTTCTCCCTTGGTGTTTTAATCAGAGTGAAAGAGACAAAGGTGTACTTCAGCCTCACCTCTCTCCCCTCAGGGGATGCCTGAAAGCCATAGGAGGGCCAGCCACTTTATGCGCTGTGTCTTCATGTGTATACATACCCACGATAAAGTGCAATTTGAAAATTAGGCTCAACAAGGGACTAACCATCAGATAGGATGGTTATAACAGTATTCTGTAATCAAAGTTCCACGAGAGTGGCCTCTTTCTTCAAAGAACCAGGATGGGTACTAATATTTTCTACCTGCGGCTGACTGCTGGTCACCGAACCAGAATCCCCAGAACCACGGGCGAGTCGGGGGCTACTGTGCATTGTGGCTGCTGCTGTTGCTGTTCTGTTCTTTCCATTGGGAAACCACACCCATTTCCCCCGTCTAGAAGCCAGCAGAGTCCTTGAGCGTGGACACTATGCTGCTGCTTAAATATCATGGTTCTAGGCTGTGGGATTTTGAATGGCCCTTACAAATGTTTTCCTAGTTGTTGGCAAGTGACAACGCACAGATGCAGCTTGTGATCGAATAAGTAACGGTGGTTAAAGTGATCTCATTGTACTCAGGGATGGAATAGTAAACGCCTCCAAACTATACACGGGGAAAATAAACAACGGAGAGTCAGTGGCGCTTCCACAGTCCGATTTTAATTAACTGCAAGCAAAAGCCTACCCGCTAAGTTCCATAAAATTACTTCACTCAGACACAAAAGAGGACCTGTCGTTGGCTCAGAGATTAGACTGTCACCACACAGGAGCATGCTCCCATCCTTTCCTTTCAAAGGTGCCTTCCAACTAATGAGATGACATATGTGTGGAATCTAAATGTGTACTGACAGGTTTTGAAACGATCATCAAAGTCCTGAAGACTTTCCACTGATGACCAGTAAGATTTCTAGTGTGGGACTGAAACTGAGAAGTGGCTGTCACCTCTAAGGTCTTTTCTGCTTCTACGTGTTGGTGGCTTTAGGACACAGTGGCACAGACACTTATCTGAGTAGGCTCTAAAACCATGACACCTCTGGTCCAACAAACCAGAATCTCTGGAGGAGGGGCCAAATGGGTCTGGGAATGCTGGTGTTCTGCTCAGATGAAGCCCAGTGCCTGTGATGACTTACTACACACCAAGCTTTCAGAACAGTGATGCTGTGTTTCAAAGATTATCCACTCTCAAAACAGACCTTATACCACATCCAATGTACTAACATGCATTTAGTATAATATTTCAATAAAATATTCTTATGGAATATGTCTGCCTCTTTCTTTGTGTCCCCTCATCTCTCCTCTTTCTCTCGTCTTCCCTCCCTTCACTTTCCACCCCACATTTTAATTCATGACCCACAAATTGAAAAGTACTGCTTAGCCACAGGGTACATTCTGTGCATTGGCCACGAGATGGCGCTCTCACATTTGAGAAAGGAAAATGGACCGATCTAGAGTTTGAACTCCTTAAAACTAAGCACACATCTGATTCAGGGTTACTTTTGGGTCCATACAAGGAGCTACTTATGTTACAAGAAGAAGTACATGGCCTTTGGAAAGAAGAGGATTTTGGGAAGAGTAGTGACCACTGTCTGGGCCTGTTCTTCTCTGACTCCACCACCACACATGAGGCAAGCCTTATATCCTTTTTCTATCTGAGGAAACTGAGGCTCAGGAAGGTTGTGTAACATGTAAAGGACTTGAAAAAGGGTAGACATTGTCACTGTGGAGGTGGCAGAGTGGAGGATGGACCTCAAATCTAATCATCAACTTCCAAAAAGATGGAGGCAGAACTTAAAATCCCAATGCTTTGGGCTCCGGCTTCTAGTCATGTTTAAGAGTGAAGGCTCGGGCTGGCAAGATGGTTCAGCGGGTAAGAGCACTGACTGCTCTTCTGAAGGTCCTGAATTCGGATCCCAGAAACCACATGGTGGCTCACAACCACCCATAATGAGATCGGACACCCTCTTCTGGTGTGTCTGAATACAGCTACAGTGTATTATGCCGGAGGGAGAGGGGCAGGAGTGAGTGGCCATCTATACAGCTATAGTGTACTCATACACATACAAATAAATAAATAAATAAATAAATCTTTAAAAAAAAGAGTGAAGGCTCATTATTTTAATATGAATAAATGTGTAGAAAGTGAATATGCATTTTATCACTCTTTTCCACATATGTAAGATTTAAAATAGGAACAGTTAAAGAAAAAGAAAAGAAATGTAGGAGAAGAAAGAGACAAAGAGGTTTGAGATTGTGGCTTTTATGAATGGTTTTTGTTTCATTTAAAGTGGAAGGTCCCCTCTAGGCTCCCCAGGGAGTCAACATGGAAAGGATACAGTGTTTATAGGACCACACAGTCACTTCAATTCCTCTCTTGGTCAAGCGCCTCTCTCTCAGTGAGGTGTGTCTTGATCATTTGCAGTACCGTTTCTATCCGTGTTTCACACATTGAGATTGTGATGTTGAACCTAAAGTATGCTGTGGGTGTTAAGACTCCATATACAAAAAGGAAAAGTATCTCTGTTGAACAGTTTTCATTGGGCTAGAGAGATGGCTTGGCAGGTAAGAGAACTGGCTGCTTTCCCAGAGCACACACATGGTGGCTCAGAGCCCTCTGTAATTCCAGTTTCAAGACGAATCAATGCTGTCTCCTGGCCTTCACAGACAACACATGCACATGGTCCACAAACACATTTGCAGGCAAAATATATGTGTAAGCCAAGTAAACACATTTTTATTACATTTGTTATTTATTTATGTATTTATTTATGTGGTGCATGGGGTGGCTTGAAAAAGGCATGTATATGGCGGTCAGAGGATAACTCACTGCTCTCTTCTTCCATCATACAGTTCCTGGGGATTGAATTCAGGTTTAGAGGCCAGCACCTTCATCCACTGAACCATCTCACTGATCCTCAATTTTTATTTGTATGTAAGTGGTGGATTTTTTGAGTGGGGAGGGGTTTAAATATAAAATAGTATTAAATTAATCACATCTTTTTAAAATGTGTCCTCTACACATGCTCCACTATGTTCATAGCAGCTTTCTTTATAATAGCCAGAAGTTAGAAAGAACCCAGATGCCCTTCAACAGAGGAATGGATACAGAAATTGTGGTACATTTACACAATGGAGTACTATCAGCTATTAAAACCAATGAATTTATGAAGTTCTTAGAGAAATGGATGGATCTGGAGAATATCATCCTGAGTTAGGTAACTCAGTCACAAAAGAACACACATGGTATGCACTCACTGATAAGTGGTTATTAGCCCAGAAGTTCAGAATACAGGAAGAACAACCCACAAACCACAAGAAACTCAAGAAGAAGAAAGATCAAAGTGTGGATACTTCAATTCTTCTTAGAAGGGGGGACAAAATATCCCTGGAAGGAGTTGCAGAGACTAACTATGGAGCAGAGACTGAAGGAAGGACAATCCAGAGACTGCCCCACCTGTGGATCCATCCCATATACAGTTACCAAACCCAGACACTTTTGTGGATGCTAGCAAGTGCTGGCTGACAGAAGCCTGATATAGCTGTTTCCTGAGAGGCTCTGACAGTGCCCAACTAATACAGAAGTAGAGGCTTGCAGCCATCCATTGGACTGAGCACAGGGTCCCCATTGAAGGAGTTGGAGAAGGGACCCAAGGACCTGAAGGTTTTGCAACCCCTTCATCAACAACAATATGAACTAACTAGTACCCTCAGAGCTCCCAGGGACTAAAGCATCAACCAAAGAGCACTCATGGTGGGACTCATGGCTCCAGCAGCATATGTATATCATAGTCGGTCATCAATGGGAGGAGAGGCCTTTGGTCCTGTGAAGGTTCTATGCCACAGTGTAGGGGAATACCAGGGCCAGGAAGAGGGAGAGGGTGGGTTGGTGAGCAGGGGGAGTGAGGAGGGAATAGGGGTTGTTTTGGGGAGGGGAAACTGGGAAAGGGGATATCATTTGAAATGCAAATAAAGAAAATATCTAATAAAAGTAAATTAAAAAAACATATCCTCTAGAAAGCATATAAATGTCTTTTGTGCCTCATTGCCTTTTGTCTATTGACTGGGCAGAGCTAGGATAATGTGCTGGTTCTTGCTTGAATAAAACAACCAATGATGATTCGCTTACTGAATTGGGAAAGACAGCAAGCGCATGTCTAAGGATGAAAATAAAGGTTCTGGTTAGGATGGGCAACGTTAGAGATGCCTGAAGGATGTCCAAGCACAGACAGACCAAAGTGGAGCTGTGAGCTGGGATGGCATGCTCAGGCGGCATTAACATGCTAAAAATAGCAGCGTTAGAGCATGAAGAGACTCTAGAAAGCCTGTATTTAGAGGGAGACTGAGGCTAAACCCTAAGGCCCCCACTCAGAAGTAAGGCAGGAAGCCTTTCAGACGTTTCAGAAACCCCATGTTCAACTATTGATCTGGGGGAATATCCATAGGTTTATATCAAAAAAGTATTTCTTTGTGAAATTCATGTGTTTTAGTTTTTCTTGTGTGTGAACCCCATTTTATTTCAATCCTGTTTTAGGATCACTCCCCCTTCTATATAAACAGCACAGTTAAGCTGCAGAAATCCCTGGAAAGCTTTCTTCATATAGAAAATGACAAAACTGAGTTATGACGAGCAAGTACCACAGATAAATGGCAGCAAATCCCTTCATCTCAAACATTAAGAGAAGATAGAAACCTCTTGAAATCCAGTGTGGCAATCTCTGTGGTAACTACCTGGATGGGGCAAAGAGGAGACAAATGGAGGTTTCCACAGATTTTTAAAAACCCATTTAATCCCAAATTAAGTGTTTCTGAACAGGACTCTGTTTTAAGACCACACTGACAGGTGACACAGGTCTGAGAGCTTGCGTTGTGTGGTTAGGTTTGTCTGTGCTAGTGAATGTCCTGAGAGTTCCTGGCATGTGGCACACACCTGGTAGCCCATGTTTGTGTATGAGTGTGTGTGTGTGTGTGTGTGTGTGTGTATTACTGTCCCTTCTTCCAACTTTGTGAAGAACAATATAAGTGTGAAGACTATTATCATTTTTTTGCTCAATGTATTCTCAGCTTTGTAGCTATTCTGATAGTTGTCAACATTTTAAGTAAAATCAGACATTTGCTCCACACTTTCTCTGGTTAGTTTCTAATAGATCATTATGTCATTGGCAACATTGTATCAGAGTTGACTCCCCTGTGTCCCACCTTTGATCTCTCTCAAGACACACATACAGTTTCATATGGTTATGTTCCTTCACTTAGTGATGGGAATTTTCTTTCTGTTGTTCCCATGTGGAGGGAACTCAAAGTAATACTTTCAGTTTTTTTTTCTTAAAAAAAGTTTGAGATTTTATTAATTTTATGCATCTGGGTTCTTTATATGCATGGATGACTGGGCATCTTATGTATGCAGTGCCTGGAGAGGCCAGAAGATGGCGTCTTGTTTTGTGGCACTGGAGTTACAGGTGTCTGTGAGTCATCACATAGGTGCTGGGACCTGAACTCTGATCCTCTGGATGAGTAGCCATTGTTCTCAACTGCTGAGCCTTCTCTAGTCCCCCTTTGACACTTTTCAATCAATTGTTTTCAAAGTGGAGGAATCCATCTCTAAAGCATTGGCTTCTCAACCTGTGGATCTTGAGCCCTTTGGGGGGGACTTAGCACCCTTTCACAAGGGTCACCTAAGACCATTGCAAAACATAGGTATTTTCATTAAAATTCATAACAGTAGCAAAATTACAGTTATGAAGTAGCAACAAAATAATTTTATGGTGGTGGGGTCTCCAAAACATTGTGAACTGTATTAAAAAGTCACAGTATTAGGAAGGTTGAGAACCACTGCTCTATGGGATTGCTATTAGCTATTAACCAGTGTGTCTGAGAAGGTATCAGTCTCTGGCAAGTGGGAAACCTATGAGATTTTCCCTCTGATTGATGATGGCTTTGTCTACAAGTCAGTGGCCATGGTTTTTCAAGTAGGAGCAAGCAGGGTTTCAGCTAATTGCCTTAGAAGAATACTGAAATGGAGTCCAAGATGTGCAAAGCAAACTCCAGTATACTTCTGGGGAAAGGCTTTTTAGATAGCAGTGATCTGATGACTTTCCCCATTGTTTCTCAGCTCTGCTTAGGTTTTTGCCAAATTCTGTGTCCAGTCTTTTAACTTTAATATACCAGGCCCGGAACAAGCCCAGGAAAGCAGTGTTATTTTTGATTGGTTCAAAATCCATGATCGTCTTTTAGGGCAGAAAATGGAGTTAACATAGTAACATATAACTGTAGAATTTTGTGTAAATTTTTTGTATCTGAACATTAAACCCTGCAGAGGGCACACGCTAACTGCAAATGGTAATATAAACATGTATATTGTGAATAGCATACCACATCTTCTTGTGTTGAACTAGAGTGAAATTCACCACAATATTGTCAACGTGATGTCCTATTAGGAATCAGGGACTGAAGGAAAACTCAAGGGCTTTGAACAACGGGCTTTCACTTGACAGCTGCATCAGAAGTAGGGGGAGATAGGAAACAAATAACAAAGGCACACCGACTAAAACCTGTAGGAAAAGAAAGGTCTCCACGAGAGACAGGCTGAGATCCTAGAAGATGGATAATGATAGATTGGAAATCTCTGAAGGGGAACAGAGACAGAAATGAAACACAGGAGATGCGCCCAGGTAAAGATGCTCTTGTTCCTGAAGGGAATCCTGGTAGCATGAGAAAGACCTTTAACTCGTGTTCCATTCTTTTTTTTTTTTTTTTTTAAAGATTCATTTATTACTATGTGTAAGTACACTGTAGCTGTCTTTAGAAACACCAGAAGAGGGTGTCAGATCTCATTATGGATGGTTGTGAGCCACCATGTGGTTTCTGGGATTTGAACTCAGGACCTTCAGAAGAGCAGTCAGTGCTCTTAACTGCTGAGCCATCTCTCCAGCCCCTAGTGTTCCATTCTTATCTCCTTGTACAAAACTCAAGTTCAAGTAGATCATGGACCTCCACATAAAACCAGATACACTGAAACTGATAGAAAAGAAAGTGGGGAAGAGCCTTGAGCACATGGGCACAGGGGAAAATTTCCTGAAGAGAATACCAATAGCTTACGCTCTAAGATCAAGAATTGACAAATGGGACCTCATAAAATTGCAAAGCTTCTGCAAGGCAAAAGACACTATCAATAGGACAAAACGGCAACCAACAAATGGGAAAAGATCTTTACCAAGCCTATATCTGATAGAGGGCTAATATCCAAGGTATACAAAGAACTCAAGAAGTTAGACTCCAGAGAACCAAATAACCCCATTAAAAAATGGGGTACAGAGCTAAACAAAGAATTCTCAATTGAGGAACACCGAATGGCTGAGAAGCACCTAAAGAAATGTTCGACATCCTTAGTCATCAGGGAAATGCAAATCAAAACAACCCTGAGATTCCACCTCACACCAGTCAGACTGGCTAAGATAAAAAACTCAGGTGACAACAGATGCTGGAGAGGTTGTGGAGAAAGAGGAACACTCCTTCATTGCTGGTGGGATTGCAAGCTGGTACAACCACTCTGGAAATCAGTTTGGCAGTTCCTCAGGAAATTGGACATAATACTACCAATAGACCCACTTGTACCACTCCTGGGCATATACCCAGAAGATATTCTAACATGTAATAAGGACACATGCTCCACTATGTTCAAAGCAGCGTTATTTATAATAGCCAGAAACTGGAAACAACTCAGATGTCCCTCAACAGAGGAATGGACACAGAACATGTGGTAATCTACATAATGGAGTACTACTCAGCTATTAAAAACAATGAATTTATGAAATTCTTAGGCAAATGGATGGATCTGGAGAATATCATCCTGAGTGAGGTAACCCAATCACAAAAGAACACACATGGTATGCACTCTCTGATAAGTGGATATTAGCCCAGAAAATCAGAATAGACAAATGCAATCCACAAACCACAAGAAACTCAAGAAGAAGGAAGACCAAAGTGTGGATACTTCATTCCTTTTTAAAAGGGGGAACAAAATACCCATGGAAGGAGTTGCAGAGACTAACTATGGAGCAGAGACTGAAGGAAGGACAATCCAGAGACTGCTCCACCTGGGAATCCTTTCCATATACACTCATCAAATCCAGACACTATTGTGAATGCTGGGAAGTGCTGGCTGACAGGAGCCTGATATAGCTCTCTCCTGAGAGGCTCTGACAGTAACTGACTAATACAGAAGTAGAGGCTCACAACCATCCATTGGACTGAGTACAGGGTCCCCAATGAAGGAGCTAGAGAAAGGACCCAAGGAGCTGAAGAGGTTTGCAGCCTCTTAGGAGGAACAACAATATGAACTAACTAGTATCCTCAGAGCTCCCAGGGACTAAACCACCAACCAAAGAGTACATATGGTGAGACTAATGGCTCCAGCAGCATATGTAGCAGAGGATGGCCAAGTCAGTCATCAATGGGAGGAGAGGCCCTTCATCCTGTGAAGGTTCTGTGCCCCAGTGTAGGGGAATGACAGGGCCAGGAAGCAGGAGAGGGTAAGTTGGTGAGCAGGGGGAGGGGGGAGGGAACAGGGTTTTTTTATTGCTTGTTTTTTTTTTCTTTTTTTGGATAATCTAGAACAGAAGGCAAGATTGCAGAAAACCTGGAATCACTCTTCCAAAGGATGCTAGAATCTAGAAAAGTTCTTCAGACACTTAAAAAAAATGTTTGAAGGCCACATGCATCCATATTCTGATATGTTGGGTCAGTATATAAAGTACTAAAGTCATGTTGGTAGATGGATTTTATATGGAAACTGGGGGGGAAGCAACATGAGATGCTTAACGAATTCAAGTGATAGACACATGTTAGGTGGCATGCAAGTGCTTCCTTACTCTCTGAGGTTTTTGTTCAAAGAATTTATGAGATCAGAACCCTAAGACATGGCAGAATTGGGATGTGGTCTGTGGATAGACAGAACAATGTTGGAACCAGTCCCGGGTGCCACACTTTCCTGATGGGAAAATGTCATGCAGGTGGGATTCTTAGCTGAGAGATGCTTGCAACTTGTTTGAGAAGTTGCTGGGATGTCAAGAACTTCTATTTCTTACCAGGGGAGTTCTCTCATGATGATATATAAAGAGGTATCTTATAAAACCAATTATTTGGTTTGGGAGGAAAATGCCAACAGAGTTTAGTTAACAGAGTTAGTCTCGTGAGCATTAGAAAAAGAAAAAAAAATCAAGGACTAGGTTAAACACTGAAGAAATTCACTCACATCTTCCTAAAAGAGAAAACTTTCACAGAGAAATGGTCCTCAGTCTTCAATAGTCACAGGTTCAGGGAGGCAGTGTTTCCTCTTTTGTTATATTAAAGTTCAGGGTACATGACTTCACATCTATGTATTTGAAAATTGAGATTAAAAACTAGTTCACTAAATCTCCATGGTACTATGTCAGGTATAGAGGTTGAATCGATGGGTGTGAGTTGGGGTGTTCCTGTCTGGAGGGACTCCACAGAGCAAGCCCTACTTTTCTCCCTTTGCCCATTCATGTAGATGAATACTTGACTGATGATGTGTGATGGAAGGATGAGCTATGGCTTCAACCATCTTTGCCCTGGGTCTTGTTGCCTTCACAGTGTTCATTCAGCTCACATCCTGTACAGGGTACATTACAGGTTTCTAGCCCTGGGGTTCAAGGAGGGTTGAGGGGCTAGGATGGGTATGGGTAGGCCATTCTCTCTCTTTGATTTAGTACTTTAGACTGGGGTAGGTTCTAAGCCATTTTCCTCAACAGCTTTATCATGAAAAAGGTGGCAGTTTAATCTCCACCTCCCTGACTCCTGCATCTGCTTCTGAACTGGTTTTGAATTCAAGCTGGATGAGGAAGGGCCTTCTCTGCCCTGAGCTTTTAGTTTCTGGGTTCCACCAGAGGGATTATCTGTCTGAACTCATTTGTGAGATTTGATGATGAATGTTGACAGAGCTCTGAATTTCATCTGCTGGGGCTTCCTGCCCAGCTCCAATATTTCTATCTGTGAACACTTGAGAGATTACACAAAAAATGCTTCTGAAAATTTCATGTATAAATTGATAGGCTGCCACAGCTGATGACCCAAGTTTTTATACCCAGCACCAACATGATGGAAGGAGAGAACTGGCTTCTGAAAATTGTCCTCTGACAACCACATGCTCACTGTGATACACTCACACACACACACACAACACACACACAAACACACACACACACACATGCACACACGCACACACGCGTGCACGCGTGCACACACACACACATAAATAAAAGCATTACTTTTAAAAAGAACCTAAATTTGAATGCTTCTATGAGAAAAATCTGAAGTAAGAAAATAGGACAAATTCTACATCAGGAAAATGTTTTAGAGGCTAAGATGGAGTCCTAGTTCACATCACAAATTGTCTTCTGGAAGTTGATCAAGTTCCCACTCAGCCCAATATGGCAGACACAATCATCTCACACCATTCAGGCTTTATTCTTGGTCCTGGGGATAAAGCACACAAATCTAATCCCTTCTGAGAGTTCCTAATCCCTTGTGGGCCCATGATAAGCACACACAGAGCTCTGGTGTTAGTCTGGGTAGATTCCCAATAAGTGGCAGGAAAGCATAGAGCTGTATCTGGAAACATCAGCATCTGGAGACTGATTCTTGTGCACTTTGTGTTCTTTTGAGTTATTTAGTTAACAACTTAAATGTGTAGATGCACCACAGGTGTGAGAGGCTGGAAGTTACCACATTCTCTGGAACTGGAGTTACAAGTGGCTACGAGCTACGTGACATGTGCCAGCAATGGAACCTTTGTAAGAACAGTGTCTACTCCTAGCTGCTGAGCCGTCTCTCCAGTCTTTCTTGTTTCATATTGACAACGAAACAATAAAGTACTATGTATATGACTTACAGATGAAGAACATACTGGGGAAAATCTCTTTGTTTACAGTTTGGAAACAGAAGGAAGTTAAGATTTCAGGATTATGCTTTGATGACACTCCATTTCTTTTCTTTATAAATATCAATTTATCTATATTTTCTTGAAGTGACTTTGATAATTACCATTTTTTTTTTCAGAAAAGCAATTATACCATTTGGCTTAGACAGTTGGGCAGCATGGTTTTTTATATGTATTTCATCATAATTTTCAAAGCTATTTTACTGTATGTTTCAAATTCTGTATATTTTAGATACACGATGCATGGTTATTGGCGCTATGTGCTATTGATGTGATCTTTGTAGCTTTGTCTAAGTAACCATTTACCTATAATTTTGCTTATATTGCTTCCTCTATTTTTTTTTAGAGTTTTCAATGACATTTTATTATTATTGGAAAATTATCTAAATTCCTTTCTCTATCTTAAAAATTACTTTTATAAAATTTAGGGTTTTTTTTTTGTGTGTGATATGAAGAACGGAAAGCTATTATTAGAAGTCAGTTATTGTCTACAATAAGCCCAGGGGACTGAATTCAGGTCCCAAGTCCTGTGGCAAGTGGTCTTACTGCTGAGCATCTTACTGGCCCTGTCTAGGTATCTTTGGTTCTGTTTCTGACCATAGTATTTTTCTTTCTTCTGTAGAATTAACTGCCAATCTTTGGCTTTCATATCTGCTATGTTTATATTGTTTCTTATTTTACACTTCTTTCTGCATATCAAGAAGCCTCCTAGTGTCTAAGACAGTCTCTGTATCTTTGGCCTTGACTTGCATGAGAGAATTGCAATTCTTGCATTCTATATGTGTTAGTTACTAGTACTCACACCTATGTTTAAAGAAAAAAATCAAGGCACATTGACTCAGAGACCTCCAAATGTTGAAATAAGTGCATCTTAATCCAGCAGAAACAAAAGCTCACTGAAGACAAATTGAGAAGCAACATTATAGTATGTGACTTAGTAAACTCCAGCAGTAGACCATGTGGGTGGTTCATGTCTTGAACTAATTCCTATTAGCTCTGTGTACTGGCAAGAGTCACAAATACTTTCTCCCCCATAGTTATTTTATTTCAATGCTGGATATTACAACAATAACTTGCTCAAAAGGTATTGAAATAAATGAATTAATCAAAGTAAGTATTCATAATACAGTCCAAATAGTGTTCCATTCATTTTTATGTAAAAACATATAAAAATCCTCAAAACTTCAAACATAAGAAGCTGGTATTCCTTTTAAATGAATGAGTCAGAAGAATTAAGTGTGCTTAGATTTCATATAGTGTTGAGTTAGAGATAATAAATGTATTAAGTAAAATAAGATACAAATGAAAAGCTATTTAAATGCACAATTATCCAGACAAAACTTATTTTAATTTAATCTAACAGCAGTTTTAAGATTCCATAGTTCCATATTTTAGTATACTGTATATAATAATGGCATTCCTAATTGTCTCATTAAAATGCATAGTATTTCAAGAAGCAGAAATGACCTGTTGATCTGCTAAAATTTATGTGCAATATTTTTTCTTACTTTGTGAATATCATACCATGATTACTAATCTATTTAACTATAAAAGGAAAGTCTTAGAATACAAAAACCTTGCTATTGTAAGAATTTATTTCTTGACCCCTTTTAATACAATATTATTCTGAACTTCAGGGAAACTCAGAGAAACTGAACATGCATTTTACATTTTATCTACGGGAGCAAAGAAGCAGATAACACCAAATTCTTTCCACCCTTCTGTGATATCAAAACAAGGAGCGAGTGCAGCTGCTTGTTACCACACACAAACATGGGTTTCCTCCTGTCACCCTAGACATAGGTTAGGAAGGAGGCCCACTATTTCCTTAACTTCTTGAGAAACTTCAACAGAGTTCATTGGAACAAGGGCAGGGTTGTATACTGTGTCAGATGAAATTCATGGGAATAGCCTTCTGGTTTTGTAAACTTTATTAAATCAACCAGTTATCTCATTGGTCATATTTCAGAGAAGATTAGAAAATAAATCAACAAAAAGTAAAGCCATACTTATTGATTGCAATGTTGTGTGTGCGTGTATATGTGTGTGTGTGTGTGTGTGTGTGTGTGTGTGTGTGTGTGTGTG
>NW_022196905.1:56858897-56867620 GCF_008632895.1 Mastomys coucha | reverse complement strand
AGAGAGAGAGAGAGAGAGAGAGAGAGAGATAGAGAGATATCATTTGTCATTTGTCCTTATTAAATTTGGGCTTCTGGGTTATTCTACTGTGTTGTGTAGTGTGTATGTAGACAAAGCTGTGTGTTCTCAAGACCTTGAGTATGGCTTACACTGTATAGCACCCTCTATTAAAGACTGGTGGACTAAAATGGGTTAGCTCTTGGATTTAATCAATGGCAGGTACATTCCAGATAATGTAGTTATAAAAACTAAGTTAAAACTAAAGTTAGCTTGAAATTTTTATAGTCAGGCTTTGTCCTCATTATTCCTTCTGTCTTGAAGAAATGAGGTTTGGAGACAGGTATGATGACTAATAGGAACTCCTTTAAAGCTTATCTGCTACATTTTGGAAGAAGCTGAGTCCAGTACTTCACTGAGATTGCCACAGTCAATTAAGATTCAATTGCTTCCCTGCTGTTGGTTAATCAGGGTCACCTCTGTATTTATAACTGATTCAAGTTGGGAGCCAATTAATGTCTATTTTCACATGAACATAATCCATACTCTTCCAAATGCTTATTCAGCTACCTCTTAGGACTGATAAAAATCCATGAGCCTGGAATAATTTGGGGTAAGAAATTAGAAATATTCAAAAATTCAAATTGCTTTGAACTGTTCAGTTCGGATCTGTAGAGTAGCTGTGCAGGTGCCTCAGGACATCTCACACTGAATCTAGAAAGAAATGGGGAGCCATTTGCATTTCTACAGTTACATCTGCACAACCAGTGTACTAGCAAAAGAAGTAAGAAAAGAATCAGAGAGATAAGAGGGGCTTTATTACAGACAGCCGTAAATAAAGGGCTGTAGAGTAGGGAATTCTCACAAGCCCTACCCCTTGTCTGCACACACTTCCCAGGGTGAAGGTGCTTGCTCTGATGTACATCTTCAGCATTTTCTTCACACTGACCCCCTGGTGTAGATGCACAAAATTATTTCTTCCCTGGAGTTTTAAAGGAGAACAGTGAAAACCAATACTGTACCCAGTCCAGTAGACCTATGTGTCTAATGTGGTTCAAGATTTATTCTTGGTCTGGGGAATAAAAGACAGAGATACAATCCATTCTGAGCATCCATAATCCCACAGAGGAGTATGATAAGTACACATAGAGCTCTGATGCTATTGTCAACTTCATGGGCTATAGAATCACCTAGGTGATACACCTCTGGGCATGTCTTGAAAGGTTTAACTAAGGAAGAAAGATCTACCCTGAATGGGCAGCATTCCATGCACCAGCATCCTGAACTGAATAAAAATGAAAAAAAAAAACAAAAAAACAAAAAACAGTAGAACAACCCTCCGCCTGTATTAGGAATACTTCATGGATTTTATGCTTCATGAGGAAGTAAGCAGAGGTCCAGGATTCATCTCTCTTGGATTTCCCACTGCAGACACAGCTACAGCTACTACATGTTTACACTGTCATGTCTTCCCCTGCCACGACAGACTATTTCTTCTCAAAGTGCAAGTCAGAAGAAACCCTTGCGTCATCAATCCCATTGTTTCTGTCAGGTGCTCTACCACAGCAATAAGAGAGTGAGTACAACAGGAAGCAAAGGAAAGGGACCCAACCATGAACCGGAACTAGAGGGGAGGGAGCAAAGTTCTAAAGATCCATCTCGCTTTCCTCTTATTCCAGAGAATTATGAAGGGAACTCTGTGTGAGCAGTAAGGGATCCTATGTATGCTTCATGCCAGATAATATAGACTTTACTTTCAGCAAATGATTAGATTATACACATTTTCAATGGCAACATCATATGTGCTTTGGTGTGGCTTCAAGCCTTGTGATGATGGGACGGAAGAAAGAGCTTATCCCCAAGGCATTAGCATGCTCACCTTGACTCATCCTTAGCTTCTCGATCCCAGATTTAAATTCTCACTGGTTGTCTCTGGGAAATGTCTCTCATATGTGCCTGCCTCTCTGTTTCAGCTCATGCCATTCTATGAGATCTTCCCCTTGGCTTACGACAATAACCACGTTCCCAGTTAGGACTTTCGCCTCCAGCCTCTCTACTTTACTGATCTCCTCTGTACTACTCACAAAGTGATGCTGAAATTTCTTTAGGAGGTGTGCCAGTCTGTCCCTATAGGCTCAGGCATTAGAATTCTTAGTCCTCAGTAGGTGGCACTTTCAAGAGAGAATTAGGAGATGTGGCCTTGCTGACAGAAATATGTCACTGGGAGTGCGCTTTGAGAGTTCATAGCCTCACCCTTCTCTTGGTACACTCTTTCTGCTTCTTGTTTGCTGTTGGAGGGTGTGATCTCTGTGGCTATGCCTGCCGCTTCCTGTAATGACTTTCTGCCATGACAGGTTCTGGAGCCTCTGGAGCCTAAAGCCAATAAATTCTTTCTTCTGTAAATTGCTTCCATCACAGGGTTTTATCAGAACAACAGAAAAATAACCAGTACCTGGCCAGTGGCCTGAAACTATGTTTCTTGTCTCATGTTCCTAAGTGCTATGTGTTCTTGCCCTATCCAGAAACTTCTGGTCTCTGAAGAGTCAATGGCTCCTTTCTTCTGTTGTACATCTGGACTTTGGTCTGAATCTTTTCAGAATCATTGCAAGGACTGGTTCTTCCAGGGAATCCTCTGAATTAGGGAGCCAGAACACATTTTTTTTTTTAATCTCCACTTTTAATTATAGCATTAGTGTAAAACTGCATTATTCCACTAACTTCCTTGCAAGCCCCCTCCACATTTAGCCAATGCTTAAGAGGATTTAAGTAGTAGGCTACTGACTTTTAGATCAGAGAACTTGGCAGGGTCTTTTTGCATGACCAACTGCGTTTTTCTAGAGTCATATATAGACCTCTGGTTGGTTGACTTATGTATTGCAAGGAGATACCAGGGAAGCTTGGGGGGCGGGAGTGGGGGCAGGGCATGGATAAGAAGTCTTTATTGTGTTTTTGTAATTTGAGTTTCTGGAAGTGTCTAGTACCAGTTTTTGAAGCTTCAGGTTTCTCCGCCCAGGGAAATCAGGTAGGAACATCCAAGTTTATTATGAAATGTAATAGTTGACGCAAATAATCTTAATAAAGTCGTGGTCAATACAGCTTCAATTTCTGCAAGAGAAAGGTTATTTTTATTTTTCAGACTAGTGATTATTTTGTCTGAATCATTCAAGTATCTGGGAGAGAACACCATGGAGGAAGCCAAGACAGGACAGTATGATAAACTTCCTACACATCTGTAGAGGAAGAAGCAGCAGATTGCTGGAAGTGGACGTGGGCTATGAACCTAAACAGAGTCTCATTAAGTCATTAGGAACTTGGAGTAGGAAGATGTGGGCTTTGGTGTTAAAGAGACTTTGGTTAGGACTAGTAAAATGGCCCATTAAGCATGCCTAGTAAGCATGAAGTCTGGAATTTGAATATTCAGATCCCATGCAAATACTAGGCATGGAGGCTTTCTTAGTCAGGGTTTGCATTCCTGAACAGAACATCATGACCAACAAGCAAGTTGGTCACTTACACTTTCACATTGCTGTTCATCATCAAAGGAAGTCAGGACTGGAACTCACACAGGGTAGGAACCTGGAGACAGGAGGTAATACAGACGCCATGGAAGGATGCTGCTTACTGGATTATTTACCCTGGCTTGCTCAGCTTGCTTTCTTATAGAACCCAGGACTACCAGCCCAAGGATAGTACCACCCACAATGGACCCTACACGCTTGATCCCTAATTGAAAAAAAATGCCTTACAGCTGGATCTCATGGAGTCATTTCCTCAAGGGAGGCTCCTTTCTCAGTGATAATTCCAGCTTGTATCAAGTTGACACAGAAAACCAGTCAGTACAAAGGACCACCTGTAATTCTGATTTCAGTCAAAAGATGGTGTTTCAAAGAATAAGGTGGATAGTGATGATAAAAGATTCATGGCAATAGCCTTGTTCAGGTTTCTGTGTGCATGCACACCTGAACATATGTGGACCCATATACAAGTGTGTATGCAAACACATACATACACACATATACATACACACACACATAAATAAACTTAGGTTGTGGGGGCTGGAGAGATAGCTAAATTGATAAAATGCCTGCTGTGCAAATATGAGGCCATGAATATGATTCTCAGAACCCACATAAAGGTTGGGTGTCAGTTAAGGTTTCTACTATGATAAACACCATGTACAAAAACAAGATGGCGATGAGTTTGTTTTGTCTTCTGTTTCTAGGCAGCAGTCCATATGCACCCTAGCACCGCAGCAATCTGGAGGCAGGGAAAGAAGCAGAGGCCCCGGAGGCGTGCCGCTTACTGGTTTGCCCCTCAAAGCTTACTCAACCAGCTTCCTTATAGCACTAGGACTAGCAGCCCAGGGATGGCACTGCCCAAGGTGAGCAGGGCCCTCCCACCTTAACCATCAGTCAGGAAAATGCACCACATCTGTGCCTATAGGCCAGTCTGGTGGGGCATTTTCTCAACTGAGGTTCCTTCACTTGAAATGACTATGGCTTGGGTGAGGATGACATAAAATGAGCCATCACACACAGGGTGTGGTGATAGCACACCTGGAATCTCACTCCTGGTAAGTGGAACAGGAGACTGCATGGGATTTGATGGATAGCTTAAAATCAATAAATTTAAAAGAACCCAGTGAAATTATGCTGAGCAAACTAACATGTTACATACATTTTACAATTCTCAGACAGAAAGATAAGAATGAACTATACCCCATCAGCACCACTTGTTTATTGTGTATATGTATATTGCAGCTGGCATGTGGGGACACAGGGCAATTTTCAGGAGCTGGATATCTCCTTCTACCATGAGGCTTCTGGGAAGCTCAGGTTGAAGATGACTGCATTTACCTGTTGAGACATCTTGACACAACCTGATGAGCCATTTTTTTATGATGCTAATTTACATTTGTCAATTATAAAATGATGGAAGTTGCTGTGCTGTTTCCACACATGCCTACATAGTAAGATAATTCCATTACCTATTCTTGTAGGCTATTCTCCTAGTTTTCTCCTTCAAGAGCAGTAATGAACCCTTTCTACTTTCAAGTGCTCTCCCCCTACTCCTTTCCTTGTATTTTAAAATGATTTTGTGAACAAAAACAAGTGAGGTTTGTTTTTTCTGCACATAGTAAGCTACGTTCACTTAGTATAATGTCCTGTGAGTTTACTCCTCTTGGTGGAACTGGCAGGATTCCCATTCTTCTGTGGGGCTGAATGATAGCTGGGGAGGTTTGTTTCATGACTATGTGTTGTAATGTGAATACTGGTCCCCAAGGTCTGGTTGCCCTCAGGACCAGAAGCTATGTGACCTTGCCCTTTAATTTAAAATTATTGGTTTAATAAAGATGCTGACAGCCTATAGCTGGGTAGAAGAGAGGTAGGTGGGATTTCAGTTCCTGGGCTTGGGCTCTGAGGAAGACCACATGAGAATAGAGAAAAGTTGGAGAGAAGAGAGATACCGTGGGATAAATGATTGTGAGAATTGGCCATGAAGGCTGGCCAGTGTGAGTAAGAGGAACCCAGATAGAATATGGCAAGTCATATTTCAGGGTTATTGGCAGGGAAGTAGACCTAATAGCGGAGAGGGTAGGCATCTGCCCAGAGCTAGTCATAAATATAGAAGTTTTGTGTCTTTTACCTGAGAACTGAATGATCAAAGATGGGTAGAAACCCACAACTGAGATTAAGAAAACTACTACAACAAATAGTCCATTGTATGAACATGTGCATGATATGTGTGTGCAGGCATACACATAGCCTGAGGCCAGGGGTCAACTATGTGGAGTCAGACTTGTGCAGCAAGAGCTTTGATGACAGACGGAGTCACCTCACTGGTCTTTAATAAGTATGTCTATTATATGTGGAGTCTACTTCGGGTAGATGTTTATCTAAGAATGGCCAGATGCTATGAAAGCTCTGTCAGTAGTTAAGAATCCTCTTCGCTGGTATCTGTAACTGAACCCCCTTCCTGTTTTCCAAAGTAGCTGGGCCTACTTACTTTCCTATCAACGGTGTTTAAGGTTCCTTCCCCTCCATACTGATGCCAGCTTTGATAATTTTTAAATTTACTTTTGATAATAGACATTTTAACTGAAATAATGAAATTTTATTGTAGACTTGATTTGCATCCACAGGTGGTTAAAATATTGAACATTTTATGTATTTATTACTCATGAGAACATTTTCATTTAAGAAATATCATTTAACATATGGTGGGAGTTATCTTTATTTTTAAATCAAATTCCGACTGATTATCCTGTAATAGCAGGTAGACATGTTTCTCCTGTAATAGTCTCTTTTCTGAATGACTTTCTTTTGATGTACAGAAACTTTTAATTTGATAAAATTTCATTGCCATTCTTGCTTTTTTCTATGTACCTTTGTTTTAATTAATTAATTAATTATTATTTTTGCTTTTATGATGTAATGATCTAGCATGGATCTTGTGAACTACACTCTCAGCATATGAATAAAAATGTCCTTTATCAGTAATATCTTTAAGGAGAAAAATGTTCAGTATGACATAATTGTTTACTATACATTAAATCACAGTTTGATAATAGAGATCGTAAAACTATACTTTACAAAAACTCAAGTATGTATTAGCAGATCGAGCCTCATAATAAAACTTTGCAGTTGGTTCTTTCTGTTATTGTCTCCCCATTTTTATGGAGATAACCAAGGATAGCGAGGCCTCTGCTAACTTGTCTGAGCCAGAAATGAAACCATGGGGCTTTGGGAGCTCCCAAAAGTTCCCCCTTTAGTTACACAAATTCCATCTCCTTCAGCACTGATGTCTGTCTCCTGAGTTAATCTCTGAGGTCAGGATCAGCACCCCAATTCTAGCCTCTTGTACTCTTTGTAATAAAAACCTGTAAAAAATAACTATCTACTCTTAGCAGCATAGCCTGCATGTCAATAGACATAAAATTTAAAGAGTCAAGCACATTTAGTGTTTCAGTCCACTGCCCCCCTGGGACTCCTGCCTGTTTCAAATGAAAGCTTTGCTTGGCCCTGGGCTTTTCTGTATTTAACATAATCTAGTATCTGTCTTCATTCAACAATGGCAAATTTTCTTGCCAAAGTCTTTAGCATTCAGGGACCTATCATGTTAAGCTTTGTATCCCAGAGGGGCATCAGCATTTGTAGAAATATCTAAAGGGAGCACGAGGCAAGGAAACTGTCACTCATGAGTGACACAAGTGAGCTGTTGCCATTGTAGTTACCATAGTTACAACAGGAAAATCTACGAGATGTACTCTCTTCTATAAGAAAACACCAAGGCTAGCCTTGTGTAATTTAGGATCATTAGGGTAAATTATCCTCTACCTAAGTGCAGGGCTTCCTCAAGGCTGCCATGAGGTTAAATGCATAACAAGGGGATGAAGGAAGGGTAAATGATTGGTTCAGACCCAGGCAAGTTGTTGATGATGTCCTGCCAGTCAACCTTTACTCTCAGAACCTGCTACACTTCCAGTCTTTAAATTATTCATTCTCCCACTAACAAATTATTGAAATTAATAGCTACAAGTAATTTTAGTTTAGGTACAACATCCTAGAACTTTATGAGATGGGGTTAATGTCTGTTATTTCTGAATTTCCTAGGCTGGATTTAGATAGAGCTGCTGAGAGCATGGTACCTGAGTTGCCATGAAGTATGCACAGTGGTGGCTTTCTCCAATCTAGCCTCCCGAGCATGAAGAGATTTGACTTGACTTGTGTTTTAGGGCTTGAATTTCTCCCCCATCTCCCCTGCCTTAGTGTATTATTTTGTATTATTTACTTTGAGGATAGCTATAGTAGGTACTTTACTATTGTGAAAAACACCCTGACCAAAAACAGCTTATGGAAGAAATAGTTTACTTTGATGTCTGGTTACAGAAAGATGAGAATCTATCATGGTGGGGAGTCATGGCAGCGACCAGCAGGCATGACAGTGGAAGAAGGAAGCTGTGGGCCTCCATCTTAACCACACACTGAAGCTTGAACCTATTGACTTATTTCCTCCACCTCCTAAGAGTTGGATGACAACCCCAAACTGCACAACCAACTGGGGACCATGGGAGCCTTTGGGGGGCACTTCTAATTCAAACCACAACAATGGTATAGCTGGTGATACACTCCAGACAGACCTTTTCCCCAAACTTAGGTCACTCTTATCATGTATCTATTCTGCAAATTCCTAAACCAGGTGTGTCTCTCTTGTGTATTATTGTAAGACTCTCTAAGGTCTGTGTGTCCCAGTTCCACTCTGGACCCACAGCAAGATGGTTCTTAAGAGATCAGTAGGATCATTTTTTTTCCTGTTGTTCAACACATTTCTTTGACTTCCTTTGTCACTCAAAGTGAAGTATTTATTCTCTTAATACAATTTTCTTTACAAGATTGATGGTTGGTAATTATATTGAGTACAATGATGTACAACACTTTAAAAAATAAATTCTAAAGGCTCAAGAGGCATCCCTCATTCCTACATCTTCTTCCTTTGGTCCCGCTCTTCCAGGTACAGTAGCCTGCTTGCTGTGCTCGGAACATATCAAAGACATGCTTGAGCATCCACTCCTTGAAGATCTCTGATCTACAATATCAGCCTGATTCTTTCCCAACCCTTTCTCTTCCCATTCCTTTTACCTTTTATGGTAATCCATCAATATCACACTCTTTCCTCTTTCTGAATATTTCCTCCATTGTGCTTATCGCTATCTGACATATTATTTA
>NW_022196905.1:56852796-56858887 GCF_008632895.1 Mastomys coucha | reverse complement strand
TAACCACATTAAGGATACAAGCTTCAAGAGGGTGGAGAAATTTATTGTCTTAGTTCATTGCTAAGTATGAATCAAGACAACCCAGGTGATACTACCCTGATATATGCCCAACACTAACCAATAGCCTCTGGAACATATAGACCTTGATTCAATTCATTGTCTTTGGTACAAACTTTTGCACCAGCCAGTCAGGTCTGAAATTACTGTTGCAGGATTTAGTATGTGTATTTGAGTGAGTATAGGTAGACAAACTAATATTAAAAACTCTCTTGAACAAATATGATACTGTGGTAGTTTGAGTGAGAATGATCCTCATAGGCTCATATGCTTGGTCTCAGTTGGTGGAACAGTTTGGGAAGGATTAAGAGGTGTGGCTTTGTCTTAGTCAGGATTTCTATTCCTGCACAAACATCATGACCAAGAAGCAAGTTGGGGAGGAAAGGGTTTATTTAGCTTACATTTCCACATGCTGTTCATCACTAAAGGAAGTCAGGACTAGAACTCAAGCAGGTAAGGAAGCAGAAGCTGATGCAGGGGCCATGGGGGGATGTTTCCTACTGGCTTGCTTCCCTTGGTTTGCTCAGCTTTCTCTCTTATAGAACCCAAGACTACCAGCCCAGGGATGGTACCACCTATAATGAACCCTCCTCCCTTGACCTCATGGATCTCATGGATCTCAGCTGGATCTCATGGAGCCACTTCCCCAACTGAAACTCCTTTCTCTGTGATAACTTCAGCCTGTGTCAAGTTGACACACAAAACCAGCCAGTACAGGCTTTTTGGAGGAGGTGTGCTCTTTTGAAGGGGTTGTAGCCTTGCTGGAGGAAGTATGTCACTTGGGGCCCCCTGGGAGAGGTGTACTTTTTGAAGTTTCAAAACTCTATTCATTCTATATTTGGCTCTCACTCTTCCTTGTGGTTATCATCTCAATGTGTAAGCTCCCAGCTACTTCTCCAGGGCATTTCTGCTTTCCTGCTGCCATACTCATTCCCACTATGATGGACATGCCTCAGAGCATCCTCTGTTTCAGCTCCCATGCATGGGTAGAAATGTTTTGGATTCAAGGTATGGCTTTCTTATGCAAGGTGTGGAAGTGATTTTACACATTCACCCACTACAGAAATGATCCCCTTACACAACTGCCACTGTGCTTATTTAGAGAAGGATGCCATCTTTAGAATAGCACACGTAGCTAATATGATGCTCTTCTTGAAAAGACCGTGTTGACATGTTTGATGCTTACAGTGAGCCTCAGTCTGGAAATCCCTGTAGACACAAACTCATGAGGTACCGTTTCCTGCTGGGTTTGCCTAGTTTGTTTGGTTGACTTTATGAAATCTTTTTAGCCATTGTATTTAAAGAAGTGCCAAGGTATTTAAAGAAATATTGGGGGAATAAAAAGACACTGTGATGGAGTAACTCATGCAGCTGGATGAGGGAAGCTGTGTTAGTTACGAAGGATAGAGGGAGCTATCCTTATTGCTGACTGCAAGCTGGATAACTGGTCATCTCCAGTCATTCCAACCATGAACATTTCAGAATTCTCACCATTAACTTTAAACATTCCATGTGAAAATCTGGAGAGGTTATTTTTTTTCTTTTACATGTGTGGATAAGAAGACACTCAAAAATTCTTTAAAACAAATACTTAAGAAAGCTTCCTCTTGGAACAAACACAAACAAACAAACAAACAGACCAACAATACAAAACCCACAAATCTAAGCCCCACCAATGAGCACATATTCTCACATTCTCATGACAGAATAGAAAGCATTAGTGTTTTTATACCCACAACAAAGCATGGACCTGCAGAAGTTTTCAAGCATTCCTCCAGCAGCTTCATGCGCATCTTCTGCAGCTCAGGGCTGTCCCATTCATCTTCCTCAACTCCCCAGTACAGATCTATGACCTGCGGACAAATGGACGAAGCAGCGTTAATTCCCCTGCAGGGAAGTTAAATTTATCTGTGGACTTCAGTCTTGTTCACAGGGTCAAGCTAATGTGACTGTCTGTCCACTGTTCTCTCTGTAGCAGGTGTTCCCTTGGTAGAGGGAAGTGGGGGCGGTGAGTACTGATTTTCAAGTTCTATCTAAAGAGACACGTCTCTACCCCATGGTGATTTGGGAATGAGCATTGAATTTCTTATTTTGTTTCTGATGTAGGAATCACACAAGCCCAAAGAAAAGGAGATGCTAAACGTTGAAGGTTCTGGAGTGTAGCTTTTAATTACATTAAACTAGCCAAAATGAATGTCTCTGGGATAATTTACCACATTACTTGTGAAAAATTACAATGTACATTATTATGTACTATACATGCTAATATAAGAAGAGATACTGATCCATCATTAAGTACCTATATTTCCTTAGAAAAGAATAAAGAAACAAAACAGACAAAACCCTCCCTTTCTGTTAATATCACATTGTATTCCAGAGCATAGATACTTTGTCTACATCCGTCTTATCTGGAAACAATTTGGCTTTCATCAATACATATTTGAAGAACCTTGTTGGAAAACAGAAAGGTGTGCCTTACTGAGAGAGAAAGATAATGGGAGCTTCCATCTCCTGACTTCAAACACTCCTTGGGAAGATTCTAAGTCTGTAAGAACTTTCACAAGTCAGCTCATCAGAGGCTTGAGTCTGTTTGCTCAGCACTATCTGCATAAAGCAACTGTTTCCTTTTTTTATTGGATATTTTATGTGTTTACATTCCAAATGCTATCCCTCTTCCTGGTTTCCCCTATGGAAATCCCCCCATCCCATCCCCTCTCTGCCTTGCTTCTGTGAGGGTGCTCCACCCACTTATCTCCAAATTTTTAACCCAGAACGGCTCCTGTCTAAAGCAACTGTTTCTGCCTAAGGCTTTGAAGGTTTCTGCTTTTGCTTCCCTAGTTTGCCACATCAGGAAAGAGAACCTTCCTACCTCTCTTACAGGCCCTGACATGGGTTTGGGTGAGAAGCAACTAGAAAGGGGGTCATCTGTGATACAGGCAGATTCCAGGGACTTTGTGTGCTCCCTGGTTTTGGCTGTGGTTCCCACATTGGTTGTGTTTCTACTAGATATTTGACACCTTGAATTTCAGGTTTTAGGTCTATGACAGTATTTCTCTAAAAATATTTCCATGAGGAAAGGGCAGGGGAATGATCTGGAGAAATGTTTCATTGGTGAAGAGTGCTTGCTGTTCAATTGTGAGGACCACAGAATTAGGATCCAGCATCCACGACTATGGACCACAGCATCTGTAACTCCATTTACAAAGCTCACATAGACAATATATCTCTAAAAACTCCTTCCACAGTCCATTCCAGAACTTCCAGCATATCTGAAACTCTCACATTGGCTTGAGGAATGCCTCTATTTAAACTACATTGTATGGTTTAACCACACATTATTAAGAAGGGATATCTGGCCAGAACGTGAGAACTCTACTGATCAATTGGAGAATCTCTAGCTGGAACTATTTAAAATTAATGATGAATAAATGAAGATGAAATATTCAGTTTCCCAAGGGCTCTCTGGCTCCTGCAACTGCTGACTCTTAGGCTGGACAGCAGAGAAACAGCATATTCCCATCACTGAATTCCAGAGAACAGAACTGTGTGCTATTGAGTTTCAGGAGGGCACAGAAATCATCTATGAAGAAAATTGGACAGAAAGAGCTGTAAAGTTAGTACTTGGGTATGTACTTTGATCATATTCTTTCTGTGTGATTCAGAAAGTGCCTCTTATTTAGATATTTTAATTTCTGTTGCCAAAAACTTTTATATAATATATAATATAAATGTTAAAAGATGATATTTCGAAGCATTTATTTCTTTTAAACATTTTTTATTTTTTTATTTTGTGTGTATGAGTGTTCTGCTTGCATGCATGTTTGTGTACCATATGCATGTCTGGTGCCCACTGAGGTCAGAAGAGGGTGCTGGATTCCCTGGGATTGGAGTTAGTAGATGTTGTGAGCTGTGGAAATCGGGTGTGGAAATCTTGCAAAGAACAAGTGGCCTTAATTGTTGAGCCAACTCTTCAGCCTCTAAAACAGGACATTTTCAGTCATAAGTCAATAAATCATCAAAACATTCAAATCCATCACTGTGTGAATGATACTCTTGTTTGTATACTGTACAACAGATCAGCCACACACAGAACTTGTCTTTCTCTTCTTAACTGACACTGAGTGGATGTGAATCATGTTCTGTGGGACTACATTATAGTGAATGACAGACCACATAAAGATCACTAATAAGAAATGTCATAAAATAACTAGTAAGGAAACTCTCAAAAATGGTGACAAATGAGAACAGGCAGGATCTGTAAATGGCACATAGGTCAAGAAAGAAATCACAGGGAAATAACAATTTAGACAAATGAAAATGAAAGCTATAGCATGCCTAAATTATGGGAGGCAGTCAAAGTAGCATTGATGAAAAAACCTTGAAGTTAAAAAGAACTATATTAAAAAAAATTTAAAGTCAATGACTGAGTTTCCCTTTTAAGGTACTAAAAAAAAAAAAGCCATATAACCAATCAAAAAGCAAGAAATAATAGCTCCTCATGGAAATGTGTAAGCTAGAAAAATGGAGGGAGCCAACAAAACAAAGCATTTTTGAAAAGGTTAACAAAATGGCACTTTAGTGGAAATTAAAATAGTGTTAAAGCAAGGGGACTCAAACCACTCACAGCAGGAGTCACATGTTGTTACTACCCACTCTAGAGGAAGTGTGAGTACAAAGGAATATATCAGAAACAAGTGTGTGTCAGGCTGCTAAACGAGATGAGACTGAGATTGAAAATTGCCAAGAAGATACAAATAAGCAGAGCTGACTCGAGACAAAAACACATCATCTACAGGAATCTTTAAGAAGAGATCAAATGACAGTAAATTATAGATTAAATATTGTTGAAAGGAAATACCCAGCTCCGGATGGACATGCTGGTAATGCCTGCCAAACACTTAAAGAAGAATTAATATCAATTCTTCACAAACACTTCCAAAAATTTGAAGGAGAGAGGACCCTCCCTAAGCACAGTGTGAATCAGGTCCAAAAGCTATATATAAAAAATCCTAAGGAAATTATAGACTGGTGTTTTTATGACTATAAGGTAAAAATCCTCATAGAAATATTCGAAAGCACAATCTAATTGTATAGGAATATAGAAATAGGATTATACAAGACAACCAAGTAAGATTTTCTTGGAATTCAAGGTTAGTTAAAATGTTAGGCAAACTAGCTAATATAATTTGTTGTACTAATAGAGTCAAGGGGAATGTTTATATGATCACCTCCACAGACAGAGAAAGAACTGACAAAACTGAACCCCGTTTCATGATAAAAATGCCTAAAAATGTAGAAACAGAAGCAGACATTCTCTCAATGTCTGATGAAACACACTTCTATTCAACACTGTACTGGATATTCAATCAGGATAAGTAGAAAAGAAATAAATACACACAGATGGCATATTTTTGTATTATAAAATATGGAGGAATCTGCTAAAATGTGATTGTGGCTATGGGTGTGGGCATGCCATGGTATTTGTGTGGAGAATCAGGGATAAATCTGCGGAGTCCATTCTCGCCTGCCACCTCTATGTGGGCTCCAGAAATCAAAGGCAAGTTGCCAAGCTTGCCCAGCAAGTGCCTCTCCCTGCAGAGTCATCTTGCTGACCACTTAATTATTGTCACAGATACAGAAAATCACATACTGTATATCTGACATGAAAGTAGGAGCAAAGCTATTTAGGGGGGTGGAGAGAACTGGTGGGAGAGGGATGGGGGACAAAGGGGGTGATGGGAGCATATGGGAAGTATGTTCGAATATATCAGGTAGTCACATGGTAATGTCCTTAGGAAACTCAATACTGTGTACAACAACTATATGCCAATGAAAACAAGAGTAGACAGCAAGGACATGGGAGTCATAACAACACAGTGGAAGAAAGTTATAAATCAGAACATCAAAAATACAAACATAGAGAGTGTTGATGACTCTATAATAATAGAAAAATAATGATTAAATGTGGACAGAGAATCTGAGTAGATCCTTCTCCAAAGAGTATAAACACATTTCTGATAATCAAAAAAAAAAA
>NW_022196905.1:56850258-56852786 GCF_008632895.1 Mastomys coucha | reverse complement strand
AAAAAAAAAAGATACTTGTATTATTCATTATCAGGGAAATACCAGTCAAAACCAAGGTAAGATCACAATTATGTATCCACCAGGGTACAGTAAAAGAATTCTGTAACAGCAAAGATTGAAGGTGAGGAGATGCTGGAAGTCCCATGCATTCTGGATGGCTCAAACACTCTGAAGGGTCTAGCAGCTACTGAAGTGGTCAAACAGGGTTAACACATGACTCAGCAATATTATCCAGAGACACCAGCCCAAGAACAATGACCACCTGTGTCCCCATGAGAACTTGTGCTTGGATGTTAGTGGGGACATTTATTACTCATAGTGGCCAGAATGCAGGGACAACCCAGCATTCTACCATGTGATCATTGGGCAACCAGTGAGGTAATGAGACATGGTTACAGGCTACAATAGACGTGACCATTGCCAAGTCTTAACTAAAAATACCAGGTACAAAGAGCTGCAGATTTTACAATTCTGCCGATATGAGCAGTCAGCACATAATGATAGAACATGAAACAGTGTGGTTCCTTAGCACAAGTGGGGAGGGGGAAGAAGCAGGCCTCTATTACAGGCACAGGGTTTCTTTTAGGGTGAAAAAAATGTTCTAAATTTGATTTTTCTAATTACCACATAACTGTGAATATACAAAAACATCCCACTGAGTCATATAGCTTAAGACTGAATCTCAACAAAGCTGTTTCAAAAGGATTCTCTGTATATCTATTTATATTGTGATTTTATAAGGTTCTTATATTCCCTGCCCATAGAGGACATGGGTGCAAGAACAATGGATGTTTATTTGAACTGAGTACTAGAATATTAAAGGCAACCATTAAGATCTAACTAAGTAGGTGCAGACCAAATGACTATGATAAATATTTCCAACATGGCTCTTTCATTCATCAAGTGCACTGTAGAAGGCAGATCATCCCATGACTTACCTTCATCAAGTGCACTGTAGAAGGCAGAGCATCCCGCTCTTACCTGCTACATTGTGTTTTGTCTCAGTGTTTGCATCTATTATCCGCTCACTTTGGTTACTGGTCCCCTCTTACCCTCTTCTTGGTTACTGGTTCCTTCTTCTGGGCCTTCATAAACTGCCTTTTTATTTTTATTTTTACTTTTATTTTTATTTTTTTTTTACAGTTTAGTAGCTTTGTTTAAATATTCTCCTGCCCCAATTTTTCTCCATTAAACCGTTCTTTCCAGTATGTCTTTATGAGAATTAAATGATGAGAAAAGATAAAATGAAGCAACCTCAGCGACTGGGATGGAATAAATACATGAAGCATTGAACTTATGCAATACAAAACTCCATTTTGGGCAAGTAGATGTGCCATCTATCTACATAATCAATAACTGGTAAAAACCGCTTGGAACGAAAGTGCTCAACAAGGCAAGATTTATTATACACTTAAAAAAATTAAGTTTAGCTTTACGTGTAATGCCCGGACACTGCTGCTCCCATGATGCTCTTTGCTGTTTGTTGGACTACAACCCCGTCAACAGCACATTTTATGTGCCTTTATTTATGGCGTCATTTAAGGAGAAAGCTTAGGGAAGCAATTTGACTTTTATATTTTTTTCTACTTAAGACCATCTCATTTGTTTTTTTTAAGTTCTTAGGGATGCTGATTTATCCTGCTAATTATAATACACTCAATTGATCTGAAAACAAAAATAATCAACCTAGAAAGCCCTAATAAATCCTCCCCAGCAATAAGAAGAAATTTGTTTTTAAATGCAAGCATTATAAAACTATCAAGCAACTTGTAAGAAACAGTTAGTAACTTAAGGTTTCATCTGCCATCTACCTTCCAAAAACAAAATCAAATTTGAATTTATAACGCCTTAATACTATTGCCTATTTGAAAAGAGCCTTTGGGGGTAGGGGGATGATTGTGAGAGGGGGTGACTGGGAAGGGGGGCAGTGAGCAGGGTTTTAAGTGAATAAAAACAGCCTAAAAATAACCCCAAAACCAAAAGAAACCACAAGTGGTTGGTGATGTAGCTTAATGGCAGAGTGACTATTGCCTCAGGTACACAAAGAATTGCAATTAATACCTGGTTCCACAGAAGTAAACAGTAATAAAACAATTTTTTAAAAGGAAAAAAAAAGAAGAAAACTTTTGAAGAAATGTTTACCAAAATGTTTTTTTTTTTTTGATAAAATTCTCCACATTACAGAACCTTATCTGGATATAAAACATGAAAGTTCGAGAGTGTATGCCTGATATGATTTGTGTATGATGTTAAATGGAGGTGCAGTGTGAGTGAGTTTGCATGTGTGGGGGTGCATGCCTGTGTATGGCTGGAGGGCAGTGGAAGACTCTTCTTGGCTTATTCCCTTGAGACAAGGTCGCACTGAACTCGGAGGCTAGGGTGGCTGATGGCCTGCAGCTGGTAAGCCCTACTAACTTTCCTGTCTCTGCCTGTCCCAGCACAGAAATTATAGGCGTGCTTGTAACTACAATCAGCTTTTGTTTGGGTGCTGGTATCTCAACTCAGGTCTTTTTTTTTTTTTTGGTTTT
>NW_022196905.1:56833491-56849511 GCF_008632895.1 Mastomys coucha | reverse complement strand
TGTGTTAGTCAGGTACTGTCAGAGCCTCTCAGGAGACAGCTATATTTAGGCTGGCTTGCCCTTCCTTCTGTCTCTGCTCCATAGTCAACTCAAGTCTTAATGCTTTAACTTACCCACTGAGCCATCATTCCCACCCCTACATTATATTTATTTATTTAAACAAATCCTATCCTGAAGTGAGAGCTGTTGTTAGTTATTATAGTGGCTCTTTATTGCTTAAGGCATTTCCTCCTTGGGAGTGATCTCCTTTTATACTTAAAATTAATCTTATCACATTAGTTTGGATTTGAAAAAAAAAAAAGAATTTCTCTAGTTTTCTTGGCTTTTACACACACATTTAAAAAAACTCCCAGATTTAAGGGATATCTTTTAAAGAACTCTAATAGCTCAGGAAATAATTACAGAAATTGGCAAATGGGAGCACATGACATTAAAAAATCTGCCCAGCAGAGGAAACAAACAGAGTCAACAGACAATGGAGAGAATAGGAGAAAACCATTGCCAACTGTATATCAGGTGGGGGATAATGCTTGAATCTATAAAGTCCTGGACAACTGGACCTCAGACCAGTTGTCTATAGATCACCCTACCAATGAGTGAGTAAACGAAGCAAATTGTTCTCAAAAAGTGAGATGCAAATGATCACTAAACTATGCCTATCATCAAAGAAACCGGTGATAAACGCAAGTGAGGGTGTGAGCAAAGGGGACTGTCTTTGGAATTTTAATTGTGGACCACCAGCTTGGAAATCAGAATGGAGGTTCTTCAAACACTGAAAACAGAATCAGAGCAAGATCCAGTCATGGGAATCTAACAGAAGGAAGCTTGGTGGGCACATCACCCCCAAAATAAGAAAGATGGAATTTATATCCTATACTCATAGAAAGCATTAAGCAAATTAATAGTAAACTCTACATAATTTTCAAATTCTCCAAATTTGCCCATGAGAATATTTCTTTTTCCTGTAATATTTTTTCCAGCAGATTATCTTTCTCTATCCATTTTCTTCTAAGGATTCAGCTTAAGTAGGCCTTTCTGAAAATTCTAGACAGTAAGAACATTGACCTCTTCCCCCTCTACCCCAGCCCTCTGACTCTATGATGTATGCCCACAGTATCTGCATCTCCTTGGCAGCGAGTATGACATGGGTCAGTGCCAGCTCATGACTCCACACCCTGTGAGACTCAGCGACCTTGGGTCAGAGACTGTTCAACATTGGTACTGCTAGTCTCATAACTCTTCCTGAGGCAGTGTGTGATCACTAAATGTCTCAGTTACTTGTATTGTTGCTGTGATAAAACAACAACAAAGACAAAACAAAGAAGAAAAACCCAAACAAAATAAAACAAAATAACCTGACCAAAGCCATTCAAGGAAGAGAGGGTTTATCTTACTTGCAATTCAAGGGGAAAAAATCATCATGGTAGCAATGCCATGGCAGCAGGAGCTTGAGGCAGCTGCTTACAATTACATAGTCAGCAAGTGGAGAGATGAATACTGGTGCTCAGCAGACTTTCTCCTTTTTATTTGGTTCAGGACTGCAGCCTAGAGGATGGGTCCGCCCACAGTGAAGGTGGATCTTCTCATGTTGATTTGCCCATTTGAAATTATCCTTCACAGACATGTGCAGAGATTTGTCTTCCAAAGATTTTTAGATTTCTTTTTTTTAGTTTAATAATTTGAACAGTATTGATGATCATTATAGTAGCTATCTGAAGACAGATTGACAGGGCTCTGAGGCTCCCGAATAAGCTTGATCCATAAGATCAAGAGTAGACATTGGTGAGGAGGTGATACAGAGATACATGTGATTGACCTTAGGGGACAGCTACATAGCCTCTCCTCCAAAGGGTGTTGGAGGGATTTTTTAATACACATGAAAGTGATGCAAAGAAAAGAACTGTGCTGTATCCTGCTTATGTACAGACAATAAGATTATGGTATAAGCTTCTGTGGTCAGAAGGACTTAAGCATCAGGTAGAAGAAATACTTTACTCTGTAGGTAAGTGAACGAGTTAGCTACTTCTCAGAGGTCTCTACCTAGTTATGGACAAAGCAAATCTTTTATACAAGCTATCCTTTTAGTCTGTGAACATTTGTTAAAATGTTCCTCCCTCCCTCCTGAAAAAAACAGGAAAAGTAATAACGGAAAAGTTAAGTACTATTGAGTTTAGGATTTACAGAAGGCTTTGTGGTGAGTGTATTCAACCGAGACACTTAAATGTCACCTGAAAATTGGGGACTATTTCTCATTCTGCTTACAGAAGGACAAATTCTCTTGGGTGATTTCCACTGTTGGGGATAATTGAGACAGTCACAGTTAGCGGAAATTAAGGCTTAGCAAAGAATAATGATCTACTAAATCCTGAATCTCCCCCAATGCTTCCACTCTACATTTAGGAGAAATATTAAGAAGATCATCTCTGAGCACAAACTAAAGTGAGGAATAATATTGTGTAAGAAGTCAGGTTTGGTCATTCAGAGGAGCCACTGCATGCTGCAGAGATTGTGATTAAATCAGAACAATGAAGGTCATGTCCACACTCTCCTTCTCCCTTGCCTGCTGTCATCCTTATTTATTTTCACTCTTATAATCTGGCCCTCTCACAAGGATGGGAGATGGATGATCTAACATATTTATACTCCCAGGGAGTATCAGCTTGAGAAGGTCTGGCTAGGCTCTGATGGACAGCACTGAAATGCGAAGTGACTAAACAAATTAGACCTCTGGCCCGAGTGAAGTGATGCGATTCAATGAAGAGCTGTGCATTTCCCGGTAGACAGAGGCATCCATTAGATAAATAGAAAAGAGAGAAAGGTGATTAGTTGACAAGGTGCAGGCAAGATCAAAGGCACCGGAACAGAGTGTGGCAGTTAGAAAGCCTGCGAGGTATGTTGAGAACTCAGGTGGGAAGACATATCTTGGGATGCCTGAGCAGGCAGAAATGAAGAGCATATGAAGAAACGACGAGAGAATAAGTAAAAAATGTAATATATAATAAAAAGGGGTTAGTAGAACATAGATGAAATGAAAGAACAAGGGGGGGGTATATTAGGAGCCAAGGTTTTAAGTGGAGATGGGAGCAGGAGGTGAAGGAAATGGGAGGGTGAGGTAGATACACAACATTAAGGATGTGTGAAGAAGGCTTTTGAAACTCAGTGAGTCTGTAAGCCAATTAAAGCACAAGACAAGAAGCTTGAGCAGAGATATCCTGCATGGGCAAGCAATACTGCTCCAAGAAGACATGAGTTATTATATGAAGATGTCACCCCAAACAAGATGGGCTTTTACTCTTGCTCTGAACTGCTTACTATAACTAGATACGACCCTATTGCTAAGGTCACTACCCACTGTTGTTGTAGGACATAGAGAAATAAGTCTGGGATGGACCAGGATATTCTTCCTGCTGGCCATTGATAGGTTTCCTATGATTCAGTGCCTGGCTTCACACACACTAGCACATGGGCATCGCGAACTGTATGTAGTGGGTTATTTACAAAAGACTCAAAGTTGGAAAGGAGATAGGAGGTATGTGGAGGGTAAGCTGTAGGTGGAGAGAGAGAGAGATAGACAGAGAGACAGAGACAGAGTAGGAGATGGATATGAACAAGATACATTGAAAAATGTTATATGTGGATTTTTAAAAATGTCAAGCATATAACTTCATAATTAAAAGAAATCAAGAAAGGAGGTATAGAAGAGACTGACTTGATGGAGTATGAGGAATTTGGTGAGATAATGTAGAGGAAAACAGCAAGCATCTGTGAGGCCATGCTAATCTGAGGTTCACAAAATTTTAACCCAGCCTGCGACTATGATGTTTATATCTATGCACATACACAGCTTAATTATTTTGCTTAAACCCAGTGTAGGCTTCTTGTCCAAATTTTCATCTCCTGCTTAGCAGGTTAAAAAGGGCTATTAGTTAAGTTAAACTTTAGTTGAGAATGATATATTCATGGGGTCTCTGTGGCAAGTCTTGGCTTTCCCATTGCTTACTAAGATGACCTTACAACCTGAACGCGAAAGCAGGAGTTCTTGGGCACAGTCGCAGTGGATGCCAAGTGCATGAAGAAGCAACATGGAAGTCTATGCTCTTGTAAGCAAGCTTGCTGTAGACAGTCGGAACTGTGTTTAGGGAAGGGGAAACCATGAATTGGACTTTTCCTGTCACCTTGATAGTGGCTGCTGTTCCTCAGCTGGCCATTCCCCACTTCCCTTGCCCTGAATAAAGAGCCTCCATACCTTTGGATCATGCTCCATGAGCCCTACTCATCTTATCCACCCCAGGTCTTTTGTATGGTCTTTATTCCTCCCCAAAGCTTAGGTAGTAGCTTTTAATGGTGATAGATATGATATGATATAATATATGATATGATATGATTTGATACGATAGTTAGAGAGCATCTATATGGACTGACTTTGACTATGTAGTTTCTTGTAATGTTGACTAAGATGTTGGTATGCCAGTTGTAGGTGCAGAGTATTATGAGGTGATCTCCTTCTAGTGTCCTTTGTAGAGAACAGAGCAAGCATCTCTGACAATTATTATCTACCTGCTTAGCTTCACTTATCTAACTCAGACCCCCTCACCTTCTGAAGCAGAGCTCACAGAAAGGAAATGAGGGCAAGTTTGCTGAATTCTGTGCCCCCATCTTCGCCCATTCTTTTATCAACCACATTGGGTAGATCCTAGCTCTGCCTTCTTAAAGAAACCACCCCCCCTCACTCTTTCTCGAAATTAGAGTTCCAGAGACAGGCAGAATCCCACAGGACTAGCCAACATGCTGAAGAAATATTCATGGAAATTGAAACAAATGTCTAAGTGTAGGAAATTTATCCCCACTGTGGTTGCTGGGGAGAGAGGAATTTTGAGAGGTGTGTATATCTCGAGGCCTCCACTGCTATGGGTATATTAAAGCTTTGAAGGGCACTAGCAGACGGGGAAGGTGGCCTCTCTGCCCTTGCACTGCCTACCATGTAGTACATGGTGTTTCTCTTTCCCAGAGGATACAGACACCAAGGTGCCATTTTGGAGACAGAGGATGCACCCTTACAAGGAACCAAACCTATTATTATCTTGATTTGTCCTTTCCAGATTATATAACTGTGAAGAAAAATTTCTATTTTTTACAAATTAGTCTCAGGTGTTCTGTTACATGAGCACAGACTACCATAGTCTTTGTCTTGCTGCACCATCTCTTCTTGTACGTGATGTAATAAATGCTTTCTGCAGGCAGCACTCTTTCCATACCTGATGTAACTAACACACTCCTTAAAGCAGTGTTTCTCAACCTGTGGATTGTGATCCCTTCAGGGACAGTTTGACAAACCTTGCCCAGGGGTCACCTAAGGTCACCAGAAAACACAGATATTTTTATTGTGTTTCACAACAGTAGCACAATTACAGTTATGAAGCAGCAACAAAAATAATTTTATGGTTGGGGTCACCACAACATGAGGAACTGTATTAAAGGTTACAGCATTAAGAAGGTGGTGAACTACTGCCTTAGAGTAACAGATGCCTTGGGACTATGAATCAAAGCTCTTTTATGATACTCAGAAAGCCAAGAGAAGAACATATGCCCTTTCTCTATACTCCGTTCTTGGTAAGGAAGAAGAATGAAGACTGTGAGAGACAAGGAAGTTAGCATTGCTCGAGTATCACAATGGGCCAGCACTCTTTTTTTTTTTTTTCCATTTAATTCACACAGTAATTCTGGAAGTTAGGTACTGACCAATTCACTTACGCAAGACTCAGCCACAGGTTATATGTCAAGCAATATGCCCAGAGTACAGGACTGGCAATCTGAAGATTTGACATTTCAACTTTTGTATATGTGCAATAAAAACTCATGCTGTTGCTACTATACTTTGTAAATGATATAACAGGCTGTACTGCACCGTAGTGTCAGTGCAGACTGTTCTTGTATTATGTGTCTGGCATTATTTGTCAACACCAAAAAAATGTGCTGTCAGTTAAAAGATGCCACACCATTTATTTGTGTCAATTCTAATTTCAAATGTAATAAATGTGCAAAGCTCTGCATCTGAGGATCAGTGAAATCTGGTAAGCATTGTTTCAAAGAAGATTGTTTCAGCAGCCATGAGGAGTAAAGACAGAGAGAGGTCAGAACAAAAGACTCTGTTAGACTTTCACATCCAAGCAAGGCAGAGACTTATGAAGTGGAAAGAAAAGGAACGTCTAGGAGCACTACAGCAGATGACTCCAAGGGAGCACTGGCAGCTTGGAGCTAGGCTGAGGAGGGTGGAGGGATGGACTCACTATGAGCCAGGAGCTTATACTTTAAAGGGTGGGAAATAGTAGCAGCTGGAAAACTAGGTAAAGAAAGAGTATGAGTCCTGTTTTTAAGATACTAACAATCGAAGCAGAAAAGTCCTCATGCAGTGACGCAAGGCACGTCTGCAGATGCTGAGACAGGACATGCCATACCAACAGAAACTTAAGCGGACAAGGTTTGAACTACTTTATGAGGAAGGAAGGCCACCAAGAGAACAGATCTATATAGACCTGTGCTGCCAGAGGCAGCCTGGAGCGATGGAACCACCAGGGATGAGCATCTGTTTAATTTGTGTCTTTGTGTGTTAGCACAATACCATCTAGGGGAAAAATACAGGTGCAGAGATACCCAGAAGAACTCCTTGCTGGAAGAAGCTGAGTCCACTCTTACTGTTTCCAGTAAGCTGGTTCCATGGAATGAAGGAGAAGGGCTGGAGCTAACATACTGGGAGGAGTTCTTACTGGGAGAACAAATCAGGGCTCCTGAAGGCAAAAGCACTGGGAAAATTACTTTGACAGTGATATTTAGTAAAAGTGCAGAGGGTAGGATATTAGACTGGGAATATTAGCTTAATATATAGAAAGAAGAGGGGCCAGGGTGGCCATCAGGTACCTCTTTTGACTTGAAAAAAACTTAAGCATTAATCCTGCAGGTCTCGAACTTGCTAAGATCTAGTCTTTTTGCATTCCATTCCGTAGCCACTGAATCAAGACAGAACAGCACCTTTGAAATGCTAAAATGATTAATAATGGAAAGTTGAATTAACTACATCAACCACTTCAGATGACATATTCTATCAATGCAATAACCAGAAAGAATGAGGAAATTTTAAATTACTATTTTGGCTGGTGGATAATTATTTTCTTTATATTTTTCTGGGTACTTAACATGTATAAATGAACTCCATTCCTTCTGGCTCATCTATCTAATTGCTGTCTTTGCTGCTGTCAGCTGAAAGCATGTCACTGGATAGCCAGGCTTCTTCCCGTCAGGATGATCCCACCAGAAGCTCATTACCATCTAGAACTGCCCTGCCCTGCCTGGAAGCTTTACTGTCCATATGTATCGGCCCAGTGGCTCAAAAGAGGCTAGTTCACATTTGGATGTGCTTTCCATGTAAACTATACATTAGGATTCGACACTTAAGATGAAAGCAGTATGTAAAATACACTATACACATTTTTTTAACATTGATGGGATGTTTGGATATATTGGCTTCAAGTATAAAATTAAATACATTATCAATATTATGGAAAATTTTCTGTTGTATGTATGATTTGCATGGGTGACTGCTGTTTTCTATAGCCTCCTAGAGAGTCTACAGTGTCTCATTTTTTGTTTTACTCAATATATTCGGTTCAACCAACCAGCTTTTATTATACAGCCACTATATCTCAGATATTATAAGAAATGCTGATAATAGAAAGATATTATAACATAGTTGCTGGATTTTGAGAGCTCCCACTTAGTGGAGGAGAGAAATTAAAAATGATTAAAGTGTTATGTGTGACATGCTATTAAAGACCAGGAATGAGGCTCTATATACCCTTAAGGAAGAGCTTTCTTTGTTTCTTAAAGAATAAATATTGGGCTGGAGAGAGGCTAAGGGCACTTACTGTGAAAGCAAGAGGACCTGGATTTTCATACCAAGCATCCAGATAAAAGCTAAGCATGTGTGCCTGTAACCTCACCATTGCAGGGCAGAAACAGACAGACCCTCCCTTTGCCAATCTATTTATCTCAGATCAAAGCTCTAAAAGTGACTCAGTTCACATCCTTCATTACTTTCATTGTTTACATTTTATATATGTATTTTTATGTGTGGGTGTGGTCGCACACATGCCACAATGCATGTGTGGCAGTTAGAGGACTACTTGTAGAGATCATTCTTTTCCTTTCATTACATAGTTCTGGGGATCCAACTCAGTTGTCAGCCTTGATGGTTAAGTACCTGTACCCACAGAGGCATCTCTCTGAACCATTCTAAAGTTCCAAATCCTTGATCGTGCTCTATAGAATCCCATGTGATCAACTTTGATGTCTTCTAGAGCTCATCCCTTGCTCCGTCTATGCATATGTGTCCTCTTCTGGTCATAGAATATTCTCAACATTCCCTTTCCCTTCTTGGGCCTCCTTTCTTGTTCTCCATGTCTGGACTCCTCCTCCAGACATCTGCATGGTTTCCTTTGTCACTATCTGAAGATATTTGCTTAAATATCATCTTGTCAGCAAATCCTTCCTGGCCACCTGGTTTCCTCTAACTCTCCAAAGCCAGATTCATTTCTCATAAAGTTTTCACTCAGTAAGATGCATTTATCATCCCTGGAAATTGCTTATCACCTACCTCCCTCAACAGGATTGGTCCCTTTATGAAGAAGCGATTGTCTGCTCTGTTCCTGTATTTCTAGCGCTTAGAATGTAAGCCAGTGTAAGTCCAGTGTTCTATATACTCTTTTTGAATGAACTCAATGTATGATTATTGTGCAAAGGGTTTTAGAAGATTGCAGGGGAGGATATGTGTCATATCCTGTCAGGGTCTGGTGATCAGAGAAGTGTTTTTTTTTTTTTTTTTTTAAGGTGGTAAGTTGATATCATCTCTTTCATTCATTTTTATGCTGCAGGTTCCGACTAAGTCTTACTGATAAGAGGCACTGTCCTAGGATGAGGGATGTAGCTGCCAGGAGAAAAGGTTTGTGTTTCATATTGTAAAATTTAGATTCTAGTGGGAAAGGGATAAGAAAGGTACTCTATAAGAAAACAAGAAAAACATTCGAAGTGGCACACACTATCCAAAAAGTTAAAATAATATGACATTAAAGGGGTATGTGGAGTTGACTTTAGGTCCCAAAGTACATGCCCCTAGGAAGTGAAGAGCATTGGAATGGTTAGAAAATATTCACCTAAAGAGTCAGGAGCAAGTACTCATAGCAAGGAACACAGGTAGGGCCAACTTAAGGGGGCGGAGTTCAAGGTTTAAGAGCTAAAAGTGACACATAGAGTCACAGCCAGATAGATAGATAGGTAGACAGACAGACAGACAGACAGACAGACAGACAGACAGACGGATAGATAGGTCTGAGATTAGATCAAAGAGCCGTAAGAACGAGCAGGTTCCAGAAGGCAATGATGGGAAGAACCAGCCAAGAAAAAAAGGTAGTTGGGAGGAAGTCAGAGCCCATGAAAACAGCATCCTAAACAAAGGCCAGCTAGAAGCAGAAGAGGCTTTCATTTTAGGGAGGGGGAGGGGGACGGGGATGCTGAGCTTTGTTTCCCATGGGTTCAGTGCATAACTGAGGATGTAATCTGGAGTACTATGGATGAGCCAGGTTCTCATGAAGCCCCTGGGAACATGTCATGTTGCAGTTGAGGAAAGAGAACTATTCCCTAGAAAACATATCTTCCAGGAGAAGGTGTATAATTAACTGCCCACAGAGAGCTGCACCACAAGGTACATACATTCTAGGAAGATTCAGATAACATGCATTTGGGCTTCTGTTATGCTAGCGGCTGGTGGGCAAATGCTACTTGGCACATTTTGTTTTAATCTCAGCACCATGTCACATAGACCCCATTCCCACGGTTGGTTTAGATGCTGCCATCTAGCAAGGGCAGCTGAAGGCATCTGGGATCACGACTGGTTCTGTGCTCATTTCTTGCACTGCCACCTATGGCCTCATGGAGGCGGCTCTGGCATTCTTGTCTACACTGACCCTAGTCATCAGTTTATTCTGTGGGTCCTTTTGGAGTGTTTCTCTGGCTACTTGAGTCTTCACCCGTGGCTATCTTTAATTTACAAAAACACCTTTAGCTCTTCTATTTCCTTCCTTTGCTAATCTCAGTTGATGCCTCGTTTTGTGACAGGTGTTCTGTACTCAACACCTTCCTCTCTCTGCTGACAGTGATGATGCACAATGAACTGAAAGCCACAATTAACATTGTGAGACACTTTTCTCTCCCTATGGTAGTTGAGGCCCCAAGGAATGTCCAAGTCCTTGGGAATCTTGACAGGTTGGGAGTTTGTAACAATTGGGGAGCTGTTATCAGTACAGCCAGGATCCCCAGAGAAGGCACTGCTGAAGTCATGTCAAAGGATTTAATTTAGGTTCCCATTTATCAAGTAAATGGTGACTTATGAGTAACTGCTCAGCGTGTGTTTCATAATGGCCCACTGGTGATTGACAATGTGTATCAAGATTGAAGCCATTTAGAGGTGATTACTTCCTAAGCCATATTTGAAATCATCATGAGGTGTACTGAGATAAACTATTTATCCAGGATGCAACAAATGGAGGGTGAAAATTTTCTTCCTCTCACAATGGTAAATGATGCACTATTCTACCATGAAGCCTAATTACATATTCATCACCTGACACATACACACGGAGCTGAGAACACCTGACAGTTAAGATTTTCACAGTAAACGAGGCTGAAAAGTTCTGAAGAAATAATACTATTTGCTTTAGAAGCTGCTAACTTTAGAGTTTTGGATGTCCAAGATACATCTAGCATTTTTTTCTTTATCATGTGGCAAAATAAATAAAATTACTGGGGTTGGTGAACTTTAGTAATGATGTGTGTGGTTACTGTCTTTGCAGGACCAACACACACACAGACACACACACACAGGCACACACACACAGACACACACATACACACAGACACAGACACACACACACAGGCACAGACACACACACACAGACACAGACACACACACAGACACACACAGACACACACACACAGACATAGACACACACACAGACACAGGCATACACACACACAGACACAGACACACACACAGACACACACACACAGACACAGACACACACACAGACACACACACACAGACACAGACACACTCACACAGACACACACAGACACAGACACACACACAGACACACACACACAGACACAGACACACATACACAGACACACATAGACACAGACACACACACACACAGACACACACACACACAGACACACACACACAGACACAGACACAGACACACAGACACACCTACCACATACACACACACAGACAGACACACACAGACCACACACACACACACACACACACACACACACACACACAGACACAGACACACAGACAGACAGACACACACAGACCACACACACACACACACACACACACACACACACACAGACACGAGGGTGTGACATTTGGGAAAGGTACAGCACTGAAATCCTCAGGGAAGACGACATTCCACACATGAGTACTGACTTACAGATAGGATAAGAGAAGGGGACAGTTGTCCACCTGCTGAAAGGAAGTACTGTAAAAAGCTGGTCCTGCTGTAATAAATTCCTGTCAGCAGTAGCTTAAGGCTGAAGCTTCATCAACTTTCAGCTTTTTGGTAAGAATAGAGAGTAAGAAAATTAAAATAAATATGGTTTGAAGAAAAATATGACAAACACTAGGCAGAGTCCAAGGAACAGAAGCATAAATATGAAATTGTCAAAATTAACTAAGTTATTTGCATTTTCCATGCATTTCTTTTTTCATATTTAAAGACATAAAAAATATCTGAAGCTTAAAATTTGTCTTTTGTAGCACCTACATTGTGATGAGAAGTAAACTTCCTATTCAGATGATGATGGAAAACAAGGTAAATATTACCTGAAATTCCAACCCATAGTTTTCTCTGCAGAATTCTCGGAGTTTTGGATACACAGTTTCTCTTAGTGCCTGCCGTTCTGCTCCTGTATCTATAACAGAAAAGAAACACATGTCAAATGAGTATGTGTATATATACTTAAGGACTAACTAATAATTTAAATGTAATCAAAATGGGGTGCTCACTTGTGAACTCTTGTTATCTTTGGCTGCTAGGCTAATTCCACAGAGATCCATCTAGTAGGCCTGTGCAAAAAAGTCCATCCAATGGATGAATGACAACCTTAACTGCCAGAAGGGTGTGGCCAGTGAGGCTGAGAATTTAGAGTTGATGTTTCAGGCCCAGGTAGGTATTTATACCAAATTTCCCATCATCCATGCTCCATTGTCTTTGAAGGAAGGAGAAGGAAGCACTTTGGCCTATCAAATATTTGTACTTGAGATACCATTAAAAATACAGGTTGGTTGGTTTAATTATAGGTACACATCTATCTCGACTATACTATTATTTCCTATAATGTTCACAAATAATTCAGCTTTTTACAAAGTAAAAGGTGGCATTCACACACCAAGCACAATAAGTAGGAATGATTGTTGAAATTATTAAAACAATTACGGAAACCATTGTTCACAGCTATCAGACCCCACTGTCTTGTAAAGTCAGTGGGCCAGTGGTTTAACAGATGATATCTTCCACCCTGAACTTAGGGGTGCCATGCTGTATATCAGAGGCAGGAACTGTTTTTATAAATGCTCTATCACATAAGAGTTCTGAAATAAAATATTTTCATTCCCAGTTATTAGAAGATGCAAGAACTAACAGAGAACCTGAAACAGAACTCAAGAAGCATTATGTATTTAATTTTAAACATTTCGAAGACGGGAGGGGTATCAAAGCTTTCTGTGTTACTGAGTGCCAAAGTTCTGCCATTAGCAGTGACATTCTTGAGATTCTGGCTGCCAAGAGTCTGTTGCCTACGTGACTTCAGTAAACATGAGAACCACAGTGTTCAAGAACTAGGTTAATGTGCTATCTCATGAAAAGTATGTTTTCTGACGGTACCTTAATTCCAGCTATAATACAAAATATCTGCACATCTCATCTATAATGAAGATAATAAAATAATATCCTTGTTATTCTGCAGCACATCTGTCCATGAAAATTCAGCCATATGCTGCGCTGACCTACCCTATTTTCCTACTGTTTCTTAAGACTATTTTGAGAAGCAAATAACCAATCACGGGTCTAAAATGCAGCTGTAGCTCTGCAGCATGGCAGAAGCTGGTGTTTACAGGGAAGCCAGAAGCAGAGCAATACAAGGGTTTCAGATAATTTGTGATCTGGGAAAATAGAGTCTTTTGTCACCTTAGAGGCAATGTGGTCCAGAGTCTAATGGGAAAAGGATGCAGGAGGGCCATGCTGAGCAAGCCTGGTGGTGTCACAGCATTGCTAGAGGCAGGATATTAAGCTGCTATATGATTTATGCAATCTTGGGATCAGATATCCACTCTCACTTGACCTATTTTAAAAGCTGAAGACATTAACTTTATAATAAAGCTGTTAATAGTCAATATCTCTAAAAAATCCTTAGCCCATTTTAAAAATCAAAACACTGAAAGGTCATTTAAAAAAATAAATACTAGCTGGGCATGGTGGCCTATACCTGTAATCCCTGCACTTGAGAGGCAGAGGTGAGTGGATCTCTGTGAGCTCAAGACTAGCATGATCTTTCCACACAGTGAGTTCCAGGATACCCAGGATGACAAAGAAATACTGTCCCCCAAAATCCAAAAGGTAAACAAATACTATAGTGTATGGATCATTGCCATTAAATTTTGAAAATTGATGTTTGATACATGGAAGTAACTATGGTATATTATGAGGAACATAAAACACTTTTATTGTTAATTCATATTATTTGGTGCTAATATTTTTTTAAAGATTTATTTATTCATTTTATGTATGTGAGTACAGTTATAGCTGTCTTCAGACATAGCAGAAGAGGATGTCAGTTCCCATTACAGATGGTTGTGAGCCACCATGTGGTTGCTGGGAATTGAAATCAGGACCTCTGGAAGAGCAGTTAGTGTTCTTAACTGCTGAGCCATGTTTCTAACCCTGGTGATTTTAATATACAATAGCCAGGAGGAAAAGAGTAGTGTAGGACCTACTCATTAATATTTCTTTAGTGTTTATGACAGTCTGTTAACATATCAAGTACTTCTGTGTGCATTATTTTAAGTAATTTCCAATGAGGACTCTATGAAATAGCAACATTATATTTATGTTTTCCTATATTTAATTAAAAGAATACAAATGGTAGAAGTGTTGAGAAAGGTGCCACAGATTAGATGCCTCTAAGTAGCCAAATTCAGACTTGAATTCAGGCAGCCTCAGAAGGGGTTAGTTTACTACAACAGCAGAAATAGACACATGTGAAAACTGTGAATATAGTCTATGCAATAAGTTATGTTATGGTTAAAGGATGTGTGAAATAAAAATTGTTGAAGTATAGAGACCTTTCTTGGCATGAATAAGGCCCTAGTTTCATCTTCAGACCCTCCAAGAACAACAGTAAACCATATCAAGTTCATAGGACTACTTTCTCCTCTGGAGTCAGTAGGCCTAAATCCAACCAGAAAGTGGTTAGCTACCCCTGTAACTGTTATGCCACTATGGCACCAGTGGGCACATCTTGCTTAGCATGTTGGTGTTACAACCTATAAGCTTTCTAGAGTTTGGTAGTGCTGTTGATGACTTTTCTCCCTCAACAGCCTGCGTATTGCTATCCTAGGCAAGAGTCTGTCACTGTTGTCTTGGTATATAGACATATCAAACTGCCATCTAAAACTTTCTGTTTATACACATTGATTACTGCAGCTCTTAGCCTTGGTCAGAGAAGCTTCTTTTTCAAGTGCAAATTAGTTAATGTAGAGATTTCTAACTGGTGAAAGTGCTGGGAATAAGTGGTTGTTGAGTTTTCAGCCCTTAGCAGCATATCTGCATCATATTCTATAAGATTTAGGGAACATCAGAGAAGGCAGAAAGAGTGTAAGACTCAGAGTGTAGGGAAGGGAACCATGAAATGATTTTTTTCTTGGCATGATATGACTGTTGCACCTATGAGATCACAGTGCCAGTATCTACCTACCCATCTGGGACTGTAGTGATGTCTCTCAGTGGTTAAGAGTACTTGTTAGTCTTGTAGAGCTCCTGGGTTTGGTGCCCAGGATTCACATGATGGCTCACAACCACCATCCATAACTCAATTTCCAGGGGATCCAATGGCCTCTTCTGACCTCTGTGGGTACCATGCATAGATGTGATACACATACAGACTTGTAGGCAACATACTCAGATATATAAAAAGGACTGGGCCCAACAGCATTCTGTCATAGATTGGGAAGGGACTCATCCCAAGAAACTTTCAGAAGGTCGTGTGTGTGTGTGTGTGTGTGTGTGTGTGTGAGAGAGAGAGAGAGAGAGAGAGAGAGACAGAGACAGAGACACAGAGAGAAAGACAGAGAGAGAGACAGAGAGAGAGACAGAGAGACAGAGAGACAGAGTGAGAGACACAAAGAGAGAGAGACAGAGAGAGACAGAGAGAGACAGAGAGAGAGACAGAGAGAGACAGAGAGAGACAGAAAGAGAGAGAGAGATCCCTTAGCAGTAGCCATCATTAAGTTTCCCTTGACCAAGAAAATAACCTCCCATCCTCATTCAGGAAGGTAACCCTAACACAGTGGGCCATAAACAAATCAAAAAGTCATGAAAGCAGGAATGAAACTTGAGAAAAAGAAGGGGTTTTGTGAGAGAAAGAAGGGGAAAAGGAGAAAAGGACAATGGTGGGGACAAAGATCAAAGTCCATATATATACAGTAAGATTGGGAAAGAATAAAAAGTTCTTTTGCCTTTAGGATAGAAGTCGAGGTCTTCTTTCTCTCTTCTCCAATCCAATTACCTCAGACTCCCCAGACTGATCTTTCCAAGTGTAGCTCAGATCACTTGTCTAGGAGTGTAGGACTCTACACTCCCTTGGTTGAATATTCAATCTTGCAATAAGTTTATCTCTCAATACTTCTTC
>NW_022196905.1:56824692-56833481 GCF_008632895.1 Mastomys coucha | reverse complement strand
CACTGTCCCTGAGTCAGACTTCCACACTGGGTCTTTGCTTCTATTATGTCCTGAAATCAACTCATGACCTCATAGTGTCATTTCAGTGCCAGCTTCAATTCTACCCCCTAAGAGAGGAGTACTGACTACAGAATCCACGAAGCCATCTTTGACCACGAAGCTTCTTTGCCCAGTACTTGTTTCTGCTACTGTCTGTGGTCCTGTACAAATGTATGCTCCAGGGACTTTTATTTGCCCCATCCCACTGCTATGTCTTTGGTGATTATGAGTGAATGAAAGATCCACCATACACCAGTAGAAAAGTAAGCTGATGGGAACTGTGATCCTGTAGTTATCCCCAGAAGCAGAACGCCTTCCTAGCTGTACTGCTCTATAGTTCTTCACTGGACAAATGCAAAAGCAAGAGAATATGAAATTATGTAAAGTATGTGGTGGAGTTTAAATAGTTGATGTCAGGTAAATGAACAAATTGAAATACTGTTTTCTTTCCTGATTTGTGAGCTTCTGGTGGGATATGAATGTATTTTTTACTAAGTTATTTTGAACCTTTCTAAATATGTGAAGGAAGTGTGTGACTGTATCTAACAGACATTCCACATCTATCACAAAATGACTCAGTTTTTCCTACATTTATGTTAATATATGATGACTGAATCTGAAAATGGAAAATTAATTAAGATAGGATGGATTAATTATGAGGGTTGATAGATAAGCTGACTTAATTAAATAAAAAAATTTATTTTGCTGTTGCTGATTCACACCAACAGCAAATCTGGAAGGTTAGTAATTAAAATTATTTGAATGTCACAGACAGGAAAAATGAACTCACAGAATATTACATATCAAATGGGACCTCAAAGAGGCAAGGTGCTTTATGAATTAGTTTTTCATACATTGTCATTGGGTTCACTAGACCTCTGGTCAGATCCTCAAATCTCTGGAAAGCTACATTTATACTATGACTCCAATAACTATTAGGATTTGAGAAGCTGCTTTCTAAATAGTTTTTGGTTGATTTGGGAGCTAATGGAGGCTTATGTGCAGTGTCTGAATTACCCACAGGAAGTACATTAGTGGGGAGAATTATTAATCAAGTCTATGATCTTTGGAACTTGTGGATTTTACCTCAACAAGAGTTGAGATTAATTCCAAGATTTATCAAGTGCTGGAAGAACCATGCTGAATGGAAACTTCACACAGTTCCTGCTTCACATAGACTTAACTCTAAGGGCATTAGATCAAGTTATTTTTCCAACACTAAGAGTTTAGCCTGCTTAAGATGCACCACACATACTGGGCACCATACAATGACTCTGACCTTTCTGGCAGGTGAGGAAGATTCTTCCACTGCACCATTAAGGCTTCCCCAGCTCTAAGCTTTCTGTACATAGGTTGTCACCTAGATGGTCTACTGTATCCTAGCTTTTTGGCTGGTGACTCTTTGGATAATTTTACTTAGCTGTTGGACTGTTATTTAATTTCTTATGTATTAGTTTTCTCAAGTACTGTTTCTTCTTGATGGCCTTCTGATAAATCCTCTGTACCCAACCGGTCACTCAGCCTTTCTTGTCTCACTGCTAACACATCATGACAGTTTTGTGCCATAACTGTCTTCTGAATTTGATCCATTTTTCCCTCTTTCAACCTGAAGAGTCCAAAGCCTCCTGTTTGTCTAAACTGTCACCTGCCTTTCATGTACCACTTTCTGATGCAGTGTACAGCAACCAGAGTTAAAGTTCAAGAGGAAAAAAAAGCAAACAATAATTTGATCATTAAAAACCTTGGTGAGCATCACTGGTCTAGAGGCAGGAGACTAGGATGCTAAGCAGTTGGAAATACATCTTACGAGAGTTCCATCTTCTATTACAATTTACCATGTGTCTACTAGACACATTTTCATGCTACTTGACCCTGAGTTCTGACCTCCCAAAAGCTGCTTTTTCCACTCAGAGGTGTGAGTCTATTGAATACACCCTGTTTGTGTGGCTCTCTTGAGTACCAGTTGAAGACAACACACTTTGTTACTTCTTGCAAGAGTCAGACAGGCAGACCTTCTCCAGGACACCCACTCTGCTCACCCCTGTATGACATCACTTACTGATCTCTTGCAATTTATTATAATTAATATTTTTAGTTAATTCCTCCATTAAACTATGAATTCAAAGGCAGGGAATTTCTCATACATGCCCACATTATTGAAATTAAGGCAGGTTCCAAAGTTAATCAATATTTGATAAATGACTGTAAAAATAGATTCTATTACAATAAGACTATTAAAACATTATTTGTTTTTTGAAAATTTAGCATATATCAAAATTCCATATTATTTCTAATTAATAGCAGGTTACATTGATGATATCATTAATCTTTTGTGAATCTGGGCTGATACGATAAAGTAGATTGTGATATGACTCCATGAGGAGAACAGGGGGGTCTTCTTTGTAATAAGTGATAATCACACTTGACAGTTATCAAAACCAATGTAAAATTCAGTAATTCAACAAAAGAAACTCCTGCAAGCTGAAAAGAAACAACATTAGGCACAAAGTATGAATCTGTATATAGAACTCAGATGAAGTAAGCATCTGTATGTTTTAAGGACTATAGGATTGCTGTGTTTTAGACAGTGTTTTCATACAGGCTCATGCGTAAAAGGTTTGGTTCCCAAATGAAAATTTATTAATATAACATACAACTTCTTGACATGTATAAGAGATTAACTTTGGGTTCAAAAACACAAGTTGAAAGTAACTAAATGGAAAAGATGCAATATTCAGCATCTAAAAGCACATTGGTTATCTGCACCTGAAGTGGAAATCTCTAGTTTCCTTGGAGACTCAGTTGTGTCATGTGATATTTGTCTGGAAGCTGTCTTGTGAGAGTATGTTTTGCTGAGGCAGACACTTGAGAGGGTGTGTGATGTTTGGAAAGAGTGTAAGTAGAACTTCGCAGACAGTAAACGACACTCTTGCATCGATTTGCCTTGCAACACTTTGCTGGTCTTCGCTGTCAGTGTTCTTGCATTGGTTTGCCTTGCAACATTTTTATAGTCTTCACTGATCTTCACTTGTTGTGACTTTGTTAGAGAAATGCACCAAAGAACTTGGTATTCTGGCTGGTTTTTTTTGCTGCTTCTGTGGACTTGTGCCAATTTGGTGGAGCCTCATGGTTTCTTCTGGCTTGAGCTGCTGCTACTGATTCAGGTTTGGTGTTTGCCAATTGGACTGGACTGCCACTACTGATTTGTGTTTGTTGCTTTGTACTAAACTGCTGATACCCTGATAATGAAGATTATAAATGTCCCAAAGAACTACTTCTAAATAGATCCACATCCCCTTATCCTATTAACCATCTTTCTCACCTATCTTTGGTTGGAGGGCTAGAAGGAAAGATGAAGCATTTAAGAATCCTTATTAAAGTAGGTTGCAGATGATTGCCCTATCTGGCATCAATGGTAGAGGAGGCCCTTGATCCAGTAGAGGCTTGCTTGATCCAGCATAGGGGAATGAGGTGGGAGTGGGTGGGGGAGCACCCTCATAGAAGAAGGGGAGAGGGATAGGATATAGGGTTTCTGAAGGAGAAACTGGGAAAGGGGATAACATTTGAATGTGAATAAATAAATTATCCCCCCAAATAAAGTAGGTTTTGAAAAATCTAAGCCTGCATGGACCATTAAAACAGGCTTTGATAAATACTATGAGAGATAAAAGGATCTCTGACATAACAAGGGTAAGCCAGCCTAAATATAGCTATCTCCTGAGAGGCTCTGACAGTATCTGACTGACACAGATGTAGAGGCTCACAGCCATCCATCGAACTGAGTGCAGGGTCCCCAGTGAAGGAATTAGAGAAAAGACCAATGGAGCTGAGGGGTTTGCAGCCCCTTAGGATGAACAACAACATGAACTAACTAGTACCCTCGGAGCTCCCAGGGTCTCAACCACCAACCAAAGACTGCACATAGAGGGGTCTGATTGTTCAAGCAGCATGTGTATGGTAGAGGATTGCAAAATCGATCATCAATAGGAGGAGAGGACCTCGGCCCTGTGAAGGTTCTGTGCCCCAGTGTAGGGGAATGCCAGGGCCAGAAAGTGGGAGAGGGCGGGGTGGCAGGCATGGGGAGGCGGGAGGCAACAGGGGTTTGTTTTTGTTTGTTTTTTTGTTTTTTGGAGGGGAAACTGGGAATGGAGAAATTCGCATGTAAATAAAGAAAATATCTAAAATAAAAAAATAAAAAAAAAACAATCATTGCATAAATACATTCAAAGAGAGAATTCTCAAAAATATTAACCATAGAAACTAGACTCAGTAGGTAAAGTGCTTATAGCCAAGTCAGCTGACCTGAAGTCGATATCCTACTGCCAACATTTAGGAAGGAAAACTGACTCTGTAGAGTTGACCTCTGACTTCCATATACACATGCTATGGCAGGAACTTATGCATTTGTGTGTGTGTGTGTGTGTGTGTGTGTGTGTGTGTGTGTGTGTGTGAACTAAATGTAAATAAAAAAATTTAAAGTATAAAGCAAAAATATGAAAAATTAAAAGAGGAAATAAATGTTCTTATAACAGTCTAGTAGCTTGGTAACTACAATGGCTGACTCTTAATAGTTGGTAAAAAACTAATGAATTACAAATCAACATGGCTAGGGAAGATTAATGTCATTCTATCCAGAAATGTGACCTGACATTTGTAGATGCTTATGAAGCAACTGGCACTCATGTAACCCAGAAGATACTTAAGGACAGCATATTCCTGTCTGGTACGCACAGATCATTTCCCATGGTGGCCATATGCTACATCACAAACAAGCCTCATAAATTTAACAGTATTGAAATCACAGAAAGTACATCCTCTAAGCATAATTAAATTATAAATTAACAGTTCAGACTCTTGGAAGTTGGAAACTAAACAAAAACATTTCTTATATGCCAATAAACTTTAAAAATACGTAATGTTATTACCCACATGTCAAAGAAGGATGCAGGAGTCAAGCTCCACATTTTAAACTCAGGGAAATGGAAGTATACATTAAAGGTTATGAAAGACAGAGAAAATGATGGTCAGAAAATGATAATTAGTACTCTGAATTACACTAGAAATGTAAAATCTAGAATCAGTAACGTAGATGTACATCTTAGGAAGTATAAAAAAGAAAGCAAACTGAGTTCAAAGCTGAGTGACAGATCAGAGACATAAGAAAGAGATGGTGTCACATGGCTTTTAATATGTCTTGTTAGGTTTACTATTGGTGTGATAAAATACAGTCATCAAATCAAGCTGGGAGGAAAGGGTTTATTTGGCTTATGCTTCCACATCACAGTCCATTATCCAAGGGAGTCAGGACAGAAACTCAAACAGGGAAAGGACCTGGAGGCAGGAGCTGATGCAGAGGCCATGGAGGGCTGCTGCTTAACATAGCCATTGTCGCTGTAGTTCACGTCTGAATAAAATGTATTTAATAATTGGCTTCCTCTTAAAGGAACACGAAGCCTTCTCTCATTTAGAGACACTACACAAGCCTACAGAACTCTGTGCAAATCACAGTTTTGCCAGCATAAAAATATTTTTTAAATGACACAATGAACATCAAGCAAAGCAGAGCCATGTCCCCAGCACAGCTGCGAGTGCACATGCCAGGAGGCTAACATGCCCCAGTGCTCTATAGCACACTTGTGACTAACTCTGAGAGCATCAGTGTTGATACTGAAATTTTTTTTTAATAAATTAGGCTTTTTTTTAAAGATTCATTTATTCATTTATTATGTAAGTATACTGTAGTTATCTTCAGACGCACCAGAAGAGGCCGTCAGATTTCATTATGGGTGGTTGTGAGCCACCATGTGGTTGCTGGGATTTGAGCTCATGACCTTCTGAAGATCAGTCAGTGCTCTTCCCCGCTGAGCCATCTCACCAGCCCGATATTGAAATATTTGATCAGTATTAACATGGGTGTTACAAATACAGAAAAATTCACTTTATACCTGTGAGTATATGTGTTTATGTGTGCAAGTGTGGATACCTTCTGGATCTCAAAGAGTTGAAGGTCTAGGTTTTTGTCAGCTGCCTGACAGGGGTACTAGAAACTGAACTGTGGATCCTCTCTCATAAGAGCAACAAGCTTTCTTACTCACTGAGCCATATCTCCGATCCTGTGTTACATTTATTTTTTAACAGACACAAATTCACAAGTATAAAAAACCATGAATTGTGAAGATTGACATAATGAAAAGCTTAAGAACATATTTTTTCAACCTGGAAAATTAGAAACTTAATAGTATAATAAAATAAAATTTAATCTCTGAGCACAGGGATTGGAGGAAAAAATACTATTGAAATCAAGTTATAGATTTGAAAGTTTGTCCCAGAAGGGCCTTGGAGATATCTGAAAGTTCTGGAGGCGGGGAAGACCAAGCCAGTGTAGTAGAAGTTGCTGGGTTTACTGGTAAAGCTGTAGCTCAATGATTCATGAACAGGGTGCAGGGAAATCTGGATTTTATGTCCAATCCATAATACAAACAAGGTTTATGTCAGTATAAGGAAGAAGGGTAGAGTAAAAGCTAATAACCTGGGTACAGATTACAGGATAACCTGCCTCCATCTTGATGTGGAGTTTAAGCACATGTGTGGAGCTGAGGGGCAGTGTCAGATGGTTCTCCATGAGACAGCCCCAACTGAAATGGGAGGAAAATGTGCCACAGTAAAAGCTTTTCAGATGGTTGGTTTCCTTTGTTTCATGTCTCTGCTGCCCAGAAAGGCACTAAGATGTGGGGTGTAAGGTTCTTTACTGGAATCAAAGCATTTAAGGAACATTTGGTTTCATGATCATTCCAACATTTTTTGTTTAATTTTTAATGACCTTTTACTTGGGTGTTTTAACAAATTCTTCTGATATATTCCATCACTCTAGAAGAAGTACTTTTCATGCTGTCCTTTAAAAAGTTAAGACTAGTCCTGGAGAGATGGCTTAGTAATTAAGAGTACTAGCTGCTGAGGGGTTTGCAGCCCCTTAGGACGAACAACAATATGAACTAAGTAGCACCCTCAGAGCTCCCAGGGTCTCAACCACCAACCAAAGACTGCACATGGAGGGGTCTGATTGTTCAGGCAGCATGTGTATAGTAGAGGATTGCAAATTCAATCATCAATAGGAGGAGAGGAGCTCAGCCCTGTGAAAGTTCTGTGCCCCAATGTAGGGGAATGCCAGGGCCAGAAAGTGGGAGAGGGTGGGGTGGCAGGTATGGGGAAGTGGGAGGCAACAGGGGTTTGTTTTTGTTGTTTTTGTTTGTTTCTTTGTTTTTTGGAGGGGAACTGGGAATGGAGAAATTTACATGTAAATAAAGAAAATATCTAAAAAAAAAAAAAAGAAAAGAAAAAAATACATGAATAAAAAAAAAAAAAGAGTACTAGCTGCTCCTTCAGAGGACTGGAGCTCTATTCCTAGCACCTACATGACAGCTCACAACTGTCAGGTAACACCAGTCCCTCTTCTAGACTCCACAGTCACTACATGCATGTGGTGCACAGATATGCATACATGCAAAACACAAAGAAAATAAAAATAAAACAACAGTTAAGATTATTATGATCTTTTAGTTTCCCTCTAAAGTTTATCTAGACAAAAGCAAAGTTAATTCTACTACAATATCTGAAACAAAAGAAAACCAGAGCTGTGATATGCTCCACCTTTCTCCTCTTATTATCCCATTAGTGGGCAAGAGATGGGAGGTGGATGGATACTTAGGACTATGATGTCCCTCCTCAGTGACTCCAGTGGGAGCTGCATCCAGTCCCATAAGGCCAGACAATGAGCAACTGGAGCTTAAGGATGGAATTTTTGAAAAACATAATTCTAGAACTCCCTACTAGACTGAGTTCTTTATTCTAAGAATTAAAGTAAATTACTGCTATTATTATTACTACTACTATTATTGTTATTGGTGGTGTGTATGTGAATGTGTGTGCCTGTGGGCCTGTGTACATGTGACAGAGCTCGTGTGGAGACCAGAAGACAACTCTGAGGAGACTATTCTTCCTTCTACTTTTATGTAGTTTCTGAGGAATCAAGTCCAGGTTTCCAGGCTTGTACAGAAAGTACTGAGCTGTGTTGCTTGTCCTTCTTCTAATGATTTTTTTTAAAAAACTAACCTAGCTTCTGCTGGTGATTAGTGGCACACCAGAAGATAAAATTGTCAAGGGAACATATGTCAGTTCTCAAGTCATTGTATAAATGTTCCTCTGGTAGTGATTGGAAGCCCAAGTGACATTAGAGACAGCTACCCCTACATTGGAAATGCTCACATGTGTCACGCTGCATCAACACTGTTGTGCCTTCCACTCCTCCCCACCGTGGAGCAACATAGAAAGCACCCTCTTCCTAAGGTGTGTGGGTGGGGCTGGGGCAACCTACAAGCTCTGTGCAAGAGTTTTGACCTGTTTTCTATCATTTACCTAAAATGATTTGCTTTTTCTAAGTTCAGAACAGAAAAGAATGCTCAATAAATATTCAACAATAGGCAGGAATGAGCTGAGGCCTAATTTTGCTTAACATATAGAGTATCTTAAGCTTATTAACATTTCTTTTTTTATTAGATATTTTCTTTATTTACATGTCATATGATTTCTCCTTTCCCAGTTTCCCTTCCAAAAACAAAAAACAAAAAACAAGAACAAACCCCTGTTCCTTCCCCACCCCTTGCTCGCCACCCCACCCTCTCCCTTTTACTGGCCCTGGCATTCCCCTACACTGGGGCACAGAACCTTCACAGGGCCAAGGGCCTCTCTTCCCA
>NW_022196905.1:56819250-56822825 GCF_008632895.1 Mastomys coucha | reverse complement strand
TCCAGTTTTGTTGAGTATAGGCTTTTGTAGTAGGATCTCATGATTTTTTGGATTTCCTCAGTGTTTGTCATTATGTCTCCCTTTTCATTTCTGATCTTGTTAATTAGGATACTGAGTCTGTGCCCTCTAGTTAGTCTGGCTAAGGGTTTATCTATTTTGTTGATTTTCTCAAAGAACCAGCTCTTGGTTTGGTTAATTCTTTGTATAGTTCTTTTTGTTTCTACTTGCTTGATTTCAGCCCTATGTTTGATTATTTCCTGCCTTTGACTCCTCTTGGGAAAACTTGCTTCTTTTTGTACTAGAGTTTTCAGATGTGCTGTCAAATTGCTGGTGTATACTTTCTCCAGTTTCTTTTTGGAGGTACTTAAAGCTATTAGTTTTCCTCTTAGGACAGCTTTCATTGTGTCCCATAAGTTTGGGTATGTTGTGGCTTCATTTTCATTAAACTCTAGAAAGTCTTTAATTTCTTTCTTTATTTCTTCCTTGACCAAGTTATCATTGAGTAGAGTGTTGTTAAGCTTTCACGTGTATGTGGGCTTTCTATTGTTTTTGTTGTTATTGAGGAGCAGCCTTAGTCCATTGTGATCTGATAGGATGCAAGGAATTATTTCAATCTTCTTGTATCTGTTGATGCCTGATCTGTGACCAATTTTATGGTCAAGTTTGGAGAAGGTACCATGAGGTGCTGAGAAGAAGGTATATCCTTTAGTTTTAGGATAAAAGTTCTATAGATATCTGTTAAATCTATCTGTTTCATAACTTCTGTTAGTCTCACTGTGTCCTTGTTTAGTTTCTGTTTCCATGATCTGTCCATTACAGAGAGTGGGGTGTTGAAATCTCCCACTATTATTGTGTGCTGTGTAATGTGTGCTTTGAGCTTTAGTAAAGTTTCTTTTATGAATATAGATGCCCTTGAAGTTGGAGCATAAAGGCTCAGAATTGAGAGTTCACCTTGGTAGAGCATACCTTTTATGAGTATGAAGTGTCCCTCCTTATCTTTTTTATCACTTTAGGGTAAAAGTCGTTTTTATTCGATATTAGAGTGGCTACTCCATCTTTTTTCTTGGGACCATTGGCTTGGAAAATTGTTTTCCAGCCTTTTATTCTGAGGTAGTGTCTTTCTGTGTTACTGAGGTAGGTTTCCTGTATGCAACAAAATATTGGGTCTTGTTTACATACCCAATCTGACAGTCTATGCCTTTTTATTGGGGAATTGAGTCCATTGATATTAATAGATATTAAGGAAAAGTAATTGTTGCTTCCTGTTATTTTTGTTGTTAGAGTTGGAATTCTGTTCATGTGGCTATCTTCTTTTAGTTTTGTTGGAAGATTACATTTTTGCTTTTTCAGAGATGTAGTTCCCCTCCTTGTGTTGGAGTTTTCCATTTATTACCCTTTGAAGGGTTGGATTTGTGGAAAGATATTGTGTGAATTTAGTTTTGTCATGGAATACTTTGATTTCTCCATCTATGGTGATTGAGAGTTTTGCTGGGTATAGTAGTCTGGGCTGGCATTTGCGTTCTCTTAGGGTCTGTATGACATCTGTCCAGGATCTTCTAGCTTTCATAGTCTCTGGTGAGAAGTCTGATGTAATTCTGATAGGCCTGTCTTTATATGTTACTTGACGTTTTTCCCTTACTGCTGTTAGTATTCTTTCTTTGTTTTGTGCATTTGGTGTTTTGACTATTATGTGGCAGGAGGAATTTCTTTTCTGGTCTAGTATATTTGGAGTTCTATAGGCTTCTTATATGTTCATGGGCATGTCTTTCTTTGGATTAGGGAAGTTTTCTTCTATAATTTTGTTGAAGATATTTACTGACGCTTTAAGTTGGAGGTCTTCATTCTCTTCTATACCTATTATCCTTAGGTTTGGTCTTCTCATTGTGTCCTGGATTTCCTCGTTGTTTTGGGTTGGGTTTGTTTTGCGTTTTGTGCTTTCTTTGACTATTGTGTCAATGTTTTCTATGGTATCTTCTGCGCCTGAGATTCTCTCTTATATCTCTTGTATTCCATTGGTGATGCTCTCATCTATGTTTCCTGACTTTTTTCCTAAGATTTCTAACTCCAGAGTTGTCTCTCTTTGTGATTTCTTACCTGTTTTTACTTCCATTTTTCAGTCCTGGATGGTTTTGCTCAATTCCTTTACCTATTTGTTTGTACTTTCGTGTAGTTCCTTAAAGGATTTTTGTGTTTCCTCTTTAAGGGCTTCTACTTGTTTACTTCTGATCTCTTGTAATTATTTAAGAGATTTTTTTGTTTCCTCTTTAAGGGCTTGTACTTCTTTACCTGTGTTCTCCTGTATTTCTGTAAGGGAATTCTTCATGTCCTTCTTAAATTCTTCTATCACCATTGTTAGATATGATTTTAGATCCAAATCTTGCTTTTCCTGTGTGTTGGGGTATCCAGGACTTTCTGTGGTGGGATTACTAGGTTCTAATGAAGCCAAGTAGTCTTGGTTTCTATTGGTAGGAGTCTTGCGTTTGTCTTTCGCCATCTTTTGATCTCTGGTGTTAGATGTTCTTGCTGTCACTGACTAGAGCTTGTTGCTCCTGTAGGTCTGTAAGCCTGTGTCCATACTTCTGGGAGATCAACTCTCCTCTGGTAAAACCCAGGCACAGATGATTGTGGATCAGTTGTCTGTCCTGAGTCCTGGGGTCAGAGCATACCCTGGAGACAGGATCTCCACTTGTGGGAAAGTTCAGAGAGGGCTATTGATCTGTTGTCCCTCCTAGTTGTGATCTCTTATTAACATTTCTTAATTATTAGACTACTAAATGCTTTACAATAGGTAGTCAGAATAGTAATAGTTGGATGACTTTGCCACAATAAGAAAGCACTTTAAAACGTTAACAGTATTGAAGGCAAATATTCATTTTCTATGTAAATTCATTTCACTACACAGTGGCAACACAATCATCCAATTAAACAATTCACCCACCATCAGTTACAAAGAAATCTGAACATGTAGATCACCTTGAGATGCACTTTAAAGAAATCTATGTAAAACATTGCACTAGTTAGAGGAAAGGGAATTAATTCATTTTGGCAATATGCATTCTGACATAGTAAATGTCCATATATCATAGTTAATGCTTTTTAACAAATTGACAAATGAGATTATATGAAATTTGGCATTCCTGTTCTAAAAAAAATTAATTCTGAAGAAGATACAAATAGACATTGAACTAGTTTCTATAACAACTGCTTTGGGGAACAACTATAGCTTTAATTTGTCAGATAAGATTATTAGCAATTGTCTTTTGCATGCTTGACACATTCAGAGCCCTGACCAGCAGAGCTGAGGTGCAAGAGATCTGCCTTATCTTTAGAGTTAGTCTGAGAAGCATCTAGTGTGCAGGCAGACAACATCACATGGGTGTAGCACCAGAAAGCATACCGTTTCAAAAGTTGTGTGTTTGTTTTGTTTTGTTTTTTTCTACAGCAATAGTGAAAATACATTTTTTCTCAATACAAATTTTAAATAACTCCAAATATATTAACTGTATTCTTCAAAATAATACATCACTACTAGTATTTTCTTAAATGAACATAAATATATAAAGTCTTTTTGTTTG
>NW_022196905.1:56818075-56818576 GCF_008632895.1 Mastomys coucha | reverse complement strand
TATAAGCTGTTCTGAAAACCATAGTATAGTGTAAAAATATGAAATAAATAATACTACTAATAGAGAGGTTGAGATAGGAGAAAAAGATTTCAAGACCCTTATGTTCAAGACACAGCCAGACACTCACAAACTAACAAGCTGAAAGTGTATATAGATTGTACAATGTTGGACCTATTTCTCCAATTACCAAATTAGAGAGATCATTGGATGACAATTAACAAATTTCTAATTCCTCATATTATTGAATTTCAACCGATTAGGATATGTTGGTAATATTAATTTTCATATTTAGATATTAAGAAAAAGTAATTGTCACTTCCTGTTGTTTTTGTTGTAAGAGGTGGAATTAGGTTTGTGTGGATTTGTTGAAAGATTCTCTTCTTGCTTCTTCTAGGGTGTAGTTTTGCTCCTTATGTTGATGTTTTCCATCCATTATCCTTTGTAGGGCTGGATTTGTAGAAAGATATTTTATAAATTTTGTTTTGTCATGGAATATTTTGT
>NW_022196905.1:56816372-56818065 GCF_008632895.1 Mastomys coucha | reverse complement strand
CTACCCCTGAGATTCTCTCTTTTATCTCTTTTATTATGTTGGTGATGTTTGCATCTATGACTCCTGATTTCTTTCCTAGGTTTTGTATTGCCAGGGTTGTCTCTCTTTCTGTTTTCTTTATTGTTTCAATTGCCATTTTTAGATTCTGGATGGTTTTGCTCATTTCTTTCACCTGTTTGATTGTGTTTTCCTGTAGTTCTTTAAGGGATTTTTGTGTTTCTTCTTGAAGGGCTTCTAGCTGTTTACCTGTGTTCTCTTGTATTTCTTTGAGGGTGCTACTTATGTCTTTCTTAAAGTCCTGTATCATCACCATGAGAAATGATTTTATATCTGAATCTTGCTTTTCCAGTGTAATGGTGTGTCCAGGACTTGCTATGGTGGGAGAATTGATGCCAAGTGACCTTGGTTTGTGTTGTTTATTTTCTTAAGCTTGCTGCCCACTATCAGGTTATCTCTAGTGCTACTGCCCTTGCTACATCTGATTGGAGCCTGTCCTTCCTGTCATCTTGATTCTGTCAGAACTCCATAGAGTCAAGCTGTCTCTGTGATCCTGTGATTTTGGGATCCCGTGATCCTGGGCTTGTTAGATCAGCTGGGAGAGGGGCTTTCTCTGTATGTTGTGGGACTGGCTGAAGAGCTTGCACTCAAGGTCTGCTCAGGACACCAACCCAGATAGACCAAACGGAACTGGAGTCACTGGGCTGGCAGAGTTCCTGTGTGCCTAGTCCCACTGGTCCCAGTTACTCTTCGTGTTAGGACAGATGTTGGTTCCTCCTCACCTCTGATCTTGGGTGTGTCAGAGCGCTTGGGAGTGGAGTTTCCTCTGGGTGTTCTAGGACTGGCTGTGGAGCTTGTGCCCAAGGTCTGTTCTGGACACCAGCCCAGACAGACCGGAGGGAACTCATGTCACTGGGCTGGCAGAGTTCCAGTATGCCTGGTCCCGTGGGTCCCAGTTACTCCTCTTGTTTTTTTTTTTTTAAGAATATTTATTTATCCATTCATTTAATGTATATGAGTACACCATTGCTCTCTTCAGACACTCTGGAAGAGGGCAGCAGATCCCATTACAGATGGTTAAGAGCCCCCATGTGGTTGCTGGGAATTGAACTCAGGACCTTTGGAAGAGCAGTTGATCCTCTTAACCACTGAACCATCTCTCCAGCCCCTTGTTTTATTTTTTAATGGAGACTGGTTGAAATTGACTCAATGGAAAAATTTAATGGAAAAAACCCTTCAGTAGAATTTGAACTGTAGGAACTGTGAAGATGATCTGTGAACGAGGGCACAGAGCAAGCATAAGGATCTGAATTTAAATTCACAGCATCCACTAAAAAACCAAGCTTGCCCCTTAGGATGAACAACAATTTGAACTACCTAGTACCCTCAGAGTTCCCAGAGACTAAACCACCAACCAAAGAGTACACATGGTGGGACTCATGGCTCCTGCAGCATATGAATAGCAGAGGATGGCCAAATCGGTTATCACTGAAAGGAGAGGCCCTTGGCCCTGTGAAGATTTTAAGCCTCAGTATAGGGGAATGCCAGTGGCAGTAAGCAGGAGAGGGTGGCGTTGTGAGGAGGGGGAAGAGGGAGGAAACAGAGGTTTGCTTTAGTTTTTGTTTTTGTTTTTGTTTTTTTATTTTATTTTATTTCTTTTTTCTTTTTTTATTTGAAGAGGGACCTGGGAAAGGGG